>NC_087114.1:7424615-7728366 GCF_963855985.1 Ostrinia nubilalis | reverse complement strand
ATTGACTATCTTATCTTATCTTAAAAATATTACCTCAAATCCAAAACTTCAGTGTCCCTCAGCCCTTTAAACTGGTTGCGCTTCAGTGTTGCCAGTTTATTCCCGTGCAGATCCAAAGTTTTAAGCTTTTTCAACGTCTGAAACGCTTCTATGGGCACGTCTGATAGCAGTCCATTGACTATGTGGAGTTTTTCTAATTTGCCCACGGCTTCACTGCCAGCGAAAATGTCTTTATCCAGTTTTGTTATTTGGTGACCGTCAATTGATAGGATTGAAAGGTTGCCGAGTATCTGAAAAGTTAATATTAAGTTATTAAATAATGTGTAATCTTTAAATCACATTGATTACTGTAAAATGTAAATATTTTCGAAAAAAAGGCTTTATTATTGTTATTAAATATTGTAATGTAATATTTCCTGTGTCTATTAATTGAAAAAGAGGCTGACAAAGGTGACTGAGTTTCTTCCGCCACTTCTTCTCAGCACCAGCTCATAATATGTTGTCCCAAAGTGGTGGTAGGGCAAGCTATATTAGGGATGTGTACAATTAGTGTCCGAAAAAGGGCCTAAATACTGATAAATTATTTAAATTGGAGTGGGGATGGTCCTATTCTTCACTACTGGAATTAAATTGCTAAAGTTGACAAAGAAAGCAGTAACCAATACTTTAGTCTGGTCCGTGAGCACGTAGAATTTTGTCCAATGACCCCAAGCTACCCATCCTTATCGCTCGCGCGTAATTATGTTGCTGTCGCGCTCGCACACTCACTGCGGGCGCCCGTCGCACAGTCGCGACAGCAATATAATTACGCGCGAGCGATAAGGATGGGTAGCTTGGGGTCATTGGACAAAATTCTACGTGCTCACAGACAGGGCTTTAGCTACCACCACTTGTTATCATCTGCTAAAGGTCTAGCGACTCAGTCAGTGCCTCAGGTAGGTATGGGAGAGGTGACACTGACATGACGTGACAGATCTGAAGCACCAATAGTGCCTAAAAGCCTTCCTGAGTTTAGACATCCCAAAAAAAACACCCTCCCATGCCGCTCCCATATCACTAGACCTATAATACTAGCTATAGCTTAACCTTTTTAGCCAATAGTACTGTGATTATTCTTTTATTAACTCACTTTAAACGCCTCTTTAGGAAACTCCGCCATACGTGTGTTGTAAAACCGCAGCTCCTGTAAAGTGCGGTTCACACCAGCCAGTGCGTATTCCTCTATCGTTTGTATGGGCGTGTCGATTATGTGTAACACCCTTATGGTGGACCGATGAAGCATTGGTCCTTGGAGGCGGGCTGGAAAATAACAAAATCACTTATTATATAGTAATGCTAAGAAAATGTCCTAAACACGTCATCTTCATTTATTTAGCCGATATTTTGTGCCAGAAGGAGGAGATCCGTAAACGAACTAAAGTCGCTGACATAGCCTGACGGATTAGCAAGCTGAAGTGGCAATGGACAGGGCACATAGTACGCAGAACTGACGGCCGATGGGGCAGCAAGTTTCTGGAGTGGAGGCCGCGTACCGGAAAACGCAGCGTGGGACGTCCAGCCACAAGGTGGACCGACGACATCATAAAGGCAACAGGAAGCACTGGACGCAGGCCGCTACCAACCGGGCAACATGGAAAGCATTGGGGGAGGCCTATGTTCAGCAGTGGACGTCATATGGCTGAGATGATGATGATAATGATATTTCTTTTTTTTTTCAATAGGTATACTAATTAAAAAAATTTAGTCTCCATTGCAGGAGAAAAACCCCCCTAATTTACCAGAGGCTAACAGAGGATTTGGCCTACACTCCCCACGCTGGCCAGACAATTTAAGAAAGCATTAATACTATCTTCATCTTTAAAATAAAACTATTTTAATATCAATACTTACTAAATCTCCCTTCCTTGATCTCCAATCTCTCTATCGGAAACCCTAATCCAGCTAAATTCCCCAAACCGACACTCATGATCGCCAGCCCTGTATTCTCGCACCGAACGTACAGCCCTGCATCTGTCCCTTTCTCGCACACGCATGGGTACATAAGCAGTCTGTCTGTCTCTTTCGGGCACGGATATTTGGGTCCTGGTGGTATGTATTCGGAATTTAAAAGGGGAATTAGTGTTGACAGCGTGAAAAATAGTAGAATCTCCATTTTTGGGTAGGTAGATCTGTAACAGAAACAAAATTAAATTAGTACAAAGATCTGGTGAAGATCGTGGTACATAGCTAGATGCGGACAGTGTAGGACTGGTCGTTATGGAAATCCCTAGAGGGCCTTTGTCCAGCAGTGGACGTCATTGGGCTGAAAGTAATGAACGATGTTAATCTCATACTTCCTAAAATAGAAATAATATCTCTCATTGTCTAGATATTTCTAGGAAACAATATATTTCCTTGAGATAGTCAGACAATATCATCAAGGCTGTCATCAAGGCCTTAGTGCAACAGTAGACGTTATTTTGCGGAAATGAACGAACAAATCAAATCAAATATTTTATTGAGCGAATTTTGAATTTGCGATTTTGGGTAAACTTTTTAGTACATTTACTTCATAACTTCCATAAATTGTACAAAATACAGTAAAGGGGCAAAATCACTCAGACATTATTAAAAAAAGGAATTTTAAGTTGATTTATCCTATATTGATTATCCCATAAAATAGAATATTGGGGAAGTTCTCATCTAAGACATACTCTTTTTAACTTTTCCATTGTGACTAACATTTAAGATATTTCAACAACAAAAATTGCCTAATTTCATACAAGTCACACTCAAGAAATCCCCTATCATAGACTAATAAAAATACTAAATATTTAAAAACGCACTATCATAGTCTTCGATTGTTAATGTTCAATATTTTTCTGCGTAGATAACATGGCAATTAATTACAAGAATAACTTTTCAAGGCAAAACTTTGCAAGTGACAACACAAAAACTTTTATAAAACTTAGCAGAAGGTCACAAAAACCAGTTTCCATCTCGTGCAATATTCGTCATAATTACAATACTCGTTCTAAAATATTAGTGTATTCAATAAACCAAGCAATTAGCATTAATATTCCTTTTCACTTTGACAAAACTTGTTATTAGTTACGCGCTACTCTATGTAAGGCGTAAATATGTTACTTTCACCAGCGAAAAAACGCACTTGAAACAATTACCTGTCAGTAATCATAAGTTGATTATCGATTACAACAAATCCTGCAGTTTCTGTGTTGTTTTCAGCAGTTGTAACATTCTAATTGCGCTGATATTCACGCAATATTTTTCCTGGAAAAACTGCACAGCCTACCCCGCCATGTTCAACACAAAACTACTTTTTTTTTTTTTATTCGCCCCAGCCGTCATCATGACCACAGAACATATTTAGTTCTTGGCAATGGATTTTGTCTTTTGACCAATAATAAATATTGCCATAAATCATGCAATATTCCGGTGTATTTTCTACTAATAAATATTTTTTTAGAAATACCATGGATCTTGTTAATTTTTTCTTTCGAATTTATTATAATATAATAAATAAACATTTAGTTTTTGATTGATGTGAAACTGCTTGGTACAGTTTTATCGTTGCTATAACTCAAGCAAAAATAAAATATGTCATAGCAGTAATGTTGACATTTTATTATTTTTTTAGCATTTTTATTATTTATTAAAATCGTACAGGAATATTACTAAAATGTCACCTAAAAGGAAGAAGAAGCCTATTAATGAAAAATTTCGATGCGATCAAGTCGAAGGGGAACGCTTTCATGCCCAAACAGACGATGTGTTCAGATATAACTGGTGGGAAGTATTCTGCTTCCCTTACATACTTTGTGCAAGGTTTTGGGACTGCTGCGTATCATTATGTGCGGGTACAAACCAGTGCATGGTGTATTGGATGATTATACAATGGGTAGTTTGCAAAATAACAAGACTGACGACCCCAAACGCTATTATATTCCCATACTACTTTTACATGTTTTGCCAAGTGATCCTACTAACTGCATTTTTTATTTTACTTTGGTATTGGTTTGGAAGAACACTAGTTGTGCCGTATTTTGTCTCATTCTACAATGCTTTGACGGACACAGAAGAAGTGGTAGCATCGAAAAATGCCAGTCGCTTATCATTCAGAAGATATTGCTTTAGGAAAGGGGAAATATTTGATAGTACGCTAGAAACGAATAATTTTGGCAGTCATCTCCAACCAAAGTTTACGGCGATGGTAATAATCGCTGTAGATGCGTTTGTTGTACAAGCAATTTATTAAAACATTTTTATTCATTTTCATTGCTTTTCCTTTTTGTGATACGTACCTATTCGTTTTAAATAACTGGAAAAAATCGAATTTCCTAAGGTGGGAATCGAACTTATGACCTTTGGCTTGCCGGGCGACTGCTCTCACACTGTTTATTTTTCTCACATCGTGAAATTAAGTTTGTGTGTAGTATAATGTTATCGAGATTATCCCAGGTCCCATCCTGGGTATCCCGTGCAATTTTAAAATTTAATCATTTTTATAATCTTATATTAATTATGTTTAAAATCAAAATACAAACCTGTGTTGAGAAGATTCCGAAAAATTTAAAAAAAGTCGCTAATTTGGTAGAAAGTATCTGAAAATATAATAGGATGTCAACATTTTCAATTTGACATTTACAGATGGTAGAAACTAGTAGAAACCGCTTTTTTAATCAGTTCACCCCGAAAATGGCGAGTGGTGTGTCATGTCAGTCCTAATTTCATTTTACATTTTTACAAAAACTGATTATCTCATCGCGACAGTGCCCCTTTCGTAATCAAAATCGCGTAGGAAATCCCTATCAGCATCCCTGCGTTTATTTTTTCTACTGGTAAGTAGTTTTTTGTCCTACTTTTTGTATAGAAAGAAGGGAAATTGTAATAATTTTCTAAACAACTTTTTCCTTGAGTGTGTTGAAGGAAATTTGAATAGTAGAGATTTCTATCGTTGCACTCTGAATAGAGAATACGCATCAGTTATGTCACCAGTGTACTTACTCGCTTTTACAGTTAGTAACTACAAAAATTCTTGTGTAGGTCAGGTATTGCATGTGCAGTTTTCAATTTTCTATTTCCTTTTTTATGTGAACTCGTCCGCAATCTAGCCAGTGCTGTGCGTGAGCATGTAACGAATATCGTGGAATATCAATTAAAATTGTGTAGTTGGCAATTATCATGTATTTCTGGTGACCTACAAAGGTAATGGAGAGCCTTCTGACCTTCATAACTACTTTCTAAATCATCATAACTTTATAGTTTACCAAAATATTGTTTACAAACCGCCTCTGGCTGAAGAAAGTGTGTCAACAAACCTTAAAAGTACAATTTCTAGTAATTTGCTTTCATATTTGTTTGTATTTTGATTTAGACAAATAACTTTTTGATATTTTCACTCAAATAACTTTATATTAATATTATCTATTTTTTCACCAATTCATTGGTTAATTTTCAATTGCTACATACAATATTTGTTTGAAAGTTAATTTCAAGGTTTATAAGTAAGTGTGTAATGAAAATGAAATACAGATCTCCAAAAATAGATCAAAACTTTTCATGATGTACTATTTCTAGTAATTTGCTTTCATATTTGTTTGTATTTTGATTTAGACAAATAACTTTTTGATATTTTTCACTCAAATAACTTTATTTATTTAGTATTCTCCTTAATATTTGCAATTTTTTACCAATTCATTGCTTAATTTTCAGTTGCTACATACAATATATGTTTGAAAGTTAATTTCAAGGTTTTTAATTAAGTGTGTAATGAAAATGAAATACAGATCTCCAAAAATAGATCAAAACTTTTCATGATGTAGTATTTAGATAGATGACACTTGAAAGTGACTTGGAATGAAGGAATTTAATAAAATAAATAAGTATAGTCCTTAAAATAAAAAGAATTTTTTAAAGTACACTATTTACTAACAAAATAAAAGTATAACCAAACAATGTGTGGTCAAATACCTGCCTTGTTCTGCATAAGAAAAAGAAAGATTATATGTTTTTAACAAATTCTGGCATAAAATTAATAAATGAACATTGGAAAATGTTGGTCAATGTGCTGAAAACATATTTTTCTTGTTCAATTTAAAATAAAATACCTATGTACGAATATTTAGGTAACCAATGAATTTATTTCAATAATAATAATATTTAAAACAAAATTCTAATTTCTTTTTTGTTGAATGTATTTGTTTAATAAAGTTCAAACCCCAGTTTTTCATAGCCATTTGTATTGCGACAGATTTCCTTCTTGTTTAAATCATTATTTTTTGTAAGGTCATTGTTAAAATTGTTTTACAATGCTAATATGTTTGATGGCAACAAATAATAAATTTGCATAGTTTTGGTGACCTTACAGTTCACCTTTTTATGGGTCTTTTTGTTACATCAAACGTCAGCGAGACTTCAGATCTCCTTCTGATTTATATGCTCTGTCACATCATAATATTATTATGATGTTCTTAACTCAGTCAGGCACTTAGTTAAGTGCTAGACCTGTAGCAAAATATTTATACTTCTCCGTACGCTCAAAATAGTGCCATACTTAGTTTAAACTTAACTTAAAAGTTACTGCAACTAGACAAAATAATAATTGATGCTTCGCTCAGGTGTTTTTGTACATAATGATGTGCTACGTGAAGAGATTTACAAATTAAAACTATCTGGTAGGTAAATTTTTCTGATATCTATTGTATTACTGTTATAAAGTTGGATTTTGAACTATTCTTCATGTTGGTTCTTATAACTGATTCTCAATTTCTCTAGTGTGTTCATAAGGCTCGCAAGTTCACGACCTGCCCGGTACGATACGCGCCGTGATAAAATCTTATCGATTTTAGACGACAAATGTATGGGCTTATCGCGTAAAATCGATAAAAAGATAGTGCTCTATAATCCATGTATGGAAGTTGGACCCAGTGCTGCCCAGAATGAAACCATAGTGCATTATGGTTTCATTCTGGGCACAATTTGGTCCAGACCCTGGCACTATCCTTTATTGATCTACGCACTGTAGAGTAAGGTCCTGTCACTCGCCAGTGGTGCCAACTGTAACGATAGTCCGTGGCCACTCCAGAATGGTCTAGTGCCCACCTCCGAATTGCCCAGAAAGTTTAATAGAAAATATCATCCTCATCATTTTCAGCCATAGGGCGTCCACTGCTGAACATAGGCCTCCCCCAATGATTTCCACAATGGCCGGTTGGTGGCGGCCTGCATCCAGCGCCTTCCCGCTACCTTTATGAGGTCGTCGGTCCTCCTTGTGGGTAGACGTCTTACGCTGCGCTTTCCGGTACGTGGCCTCCACTCCAGAACCTTGCTGCCCCATCGGCCGTCAGATGTTTCTAATTCGCCATCTAGGACTTGAACCCAAAACCTTCGAGTCGAGAGCCTCACTCTGTTTCTTACTACTGGACCACACAGCCGTTGCTTTTGAACGAATACGAATAATTTAACATTGATTTTGACGCTTTTTGCCTAATTGATATTTGAGGACAAGGTAAAGGGCTATGATCGAATATCGCAACAACCTGTTGGTGTCGTAATAACGAAGTTCATAGCCTTGAACGGAAAGGGCAATGGATTCTATGACATTATCGATTTAAAATCCGGCCAGAAACGAGTCAGATTCGCATCCAACACAAAGTATTTCCTTCGTTCATACAGCCGAAAGACGTCCACTGCTGAACAAAGGCCTCCCCCAAGGTTTTCCCTGCGTAATCAAATCAGAAATGAGAAGATCCGCAGGAGAACCAAAGTGACTGACATAGCACGCAGAATCGCTAAAATCAAGTGGCAGTGGGCGGCGCACGAAAGTATTTATTCAGCTAAAAATCTTTTTAGTGTTTTTAGTTATTCAGCTAAAGGACAATGACCAAAAATGTATGGAGTGTGGTCCAAATGTCCACCACCAACGAGACCTATGTAGTAAAATAGTCTACTAAATACTGATTCATTATAACCAAACCGCAATCAAAAATATGCTGTCAGTAAAAAGTTATTACTGAATGAAAAGTCATGTTTTTCACCTTTTCATCTGAAAAATGTTCTTGATATCATTCTATCCATTGCACATTTTGGTCTAATCTATGCATATTATGTTATGTCGCTTAGTGTGCCGTGTTAGGTTCTCGCTAAAAGAAAAAAAAATAAGGTCAGAAGAAAGACAACAATATGGGAATACTTGGAATAATGCGAAAATTGGTTGTAGGGTGATGTTATATAACCTAAAACCATCCTTGATAAATGGGCTATCCATAACAAAAATATTTTTTCAAGTCGGACCAGTAGTTCCTGAGATTAGCGCGTAAACTACTACAATTTTTCAAACAGTCATAACTTTTTACTGACAGCTTATTTTTTTTTCGTCCCATACTGAAAGTTAATCTCTATTTAATGGACTATATGATAATATAGGTCTCATTAGTTGTGGACATTTGGACCACTTTTGGTCATTGTCCTTTCCCACAATACTCTTTCTATTACTGCTGCTGATGCAGATTAGCCAATTTGAAGTACCTCTAGAGCGGTTTCAATGGTACGATTTCATCCGATTTTCGTCATTTAATTTCCTTAAAACTAGTTTTCTAGATTTTGTCGGATTTGTATTTTTTTTATCAACAACGAGGAAGCTCTTGGCCTGTATCTCACCTAATGGTAAGTGACGATCAGGCCGAAGGTGGAAGCGAGCTTCACTCGGAATCCTCAACCACGGAGAAGGAACTTTTTTGGTCTTGATAAGTAACAACAACTGGTACAGAAGCAGTTCAGTTGAGATCCCAGTTGAAGTGATATAATAGTCCAATCACCAATGGTGTCGGAATCGGACTGGCCAAATCAAGATCCAAAGAACGCGGATTCGAAGCCCGCTTACTGAACTATTGTGATGAACCCACTCGTAACTCAAGCATATTTTAGCTTTTCGCGAGATTTTCGGGACTATTCTTTTAAAAATTTTTTTTGTCGAAGGACATCCTAACAAGGAGTCCCGATTAAAACTGAGCAGGCGCCTTTTTAGCACTTTTTTCTTTTATTTTATTCTTTTTAATTTTTATGTTTTCTGTGTCTTGTCCGTATTCACAAACATTACTATGAGGTCTCACAGTGCGCGTGGATGCACAGGGTGACACACGGACCAATCACAGAGCTCTGTTGAATGCTGTGCGTTCGATTGGCTGCTTCATTTAAGCAAGCATCGTTTGTGAATACGGGCGTCTATCTAATAAAGTATTTGTACTATTTTTATTATTTCGCACCAGGGTCTTCGATTACCCACCTAGGTTCGTTTTGATCTACATTGCACTGTGAAACTGCACATCCAACTACTCGCTAGTATTATAAACGCAGGAGCACCAATTGACGTAACGTAGTCAACGAAGGAAGCTGGTATTCATGTGCAAATTAACACTGAGGTATAGCACTAAATATACATGACCCGAGTGATCTCAGTCTGGAAGTTTCGAAATATCCTCGTCGAGTATTACAAGAATCTACACTAATATTATAAATGCGAAAGTAACTCTGTCTCTCTTTCACGCCTAAACCACAGAACCGATTTTAATGAAATTTAGCATAGAGATAGTTTGAGTCTCGGGAAAGGACATAGGATAGTTTTTTTCCCGGTTTTTGAAACAGGGACGTGCGCGATATATTTAGAAATAGGTTAGAACCGGTTTGCTAGCGTTTGCTAGGATCGGTCTGTCAAAACACAAATGTAGCGCATATTCCCCGTTTCAACACTTTCGCCCGTATTCAGAAACATTACGATGAGTCTCACAGCGCGCGTGGACGCACAGGGTGCACTGACGCGTCTTTCCGTTCTATACATGGCCAGAACGCACCCATAGGAAACTGCTCGTGTATATTTTGTAGTGCCCGTTTGTAAATCTGTGACTCCAAACTATACACGAATTTTGCGTACTGATCGTGTATAGTTTGGAAGAGCTTAGTAAAAAAAGTCATATCCAAACTATACTCGATTAGTTTCTACTACACCACTTACACTTGACTAGAGTGTGTTTAGTTGATATTGATTTAGTAAAATATGGAATTATATTTAAAATTGCATTTATTCGATATTATTACATAAAATATTATTATTTTACTGAATCTATAATAAATCTAGATTTTTAGCACTATTGTAAGTGGTTTTTGAAATTAAATTGATTAGGTAGATTTCAAATTAAATAACAATTACTAGTGTACATAATCATAAATTCATTTAAAATGAGAGAGAGTTAGAGAAGAAAGTTCAACGTGCATTATTAATACATTATGCGAGACTTTAAATGCTAGGTTTGTATTATCGGCCGTTTAGTGTAGTGGTTCGAAACGGACTACTATTCCGGAGGTAGCGGGTTCGATTCCCGCACAGTACAAACATTTGTGTGCATGAACATATTTGTATGTATTGGACTGGGTGTTTTCTATGTATAGTATGTATTTACAAAAAAAAAAGTATTTAAGTATGTATGTTTAATACTTAGTATTATGTACAAGCTTTGCTTAGTTTGGGACTAGAAGCGCAGTGTAAAATGTCTAAGGATATTTATTTATTTTATTTATTAACTTTTATCTCAAGAACAAAATCATTTTGACATATTTCCATACCTACATAATTCTTAATTTAAGAGTTATTCGAGAATTGGTGAAAATTAAATATCAGCCCCAAAACAAATATCTTTTCTATGGCAGAATACGTGTCGAAAGATGATTCAATGTTTAAAGTAGACACGCAGATATTAATTAATATGTAATAGAAAGAGAGGTCAATAAGACAAAATGACTAGCATGCAACTACTCGCGTATAAATTGTAATCACGCACTTATTACAATACATACGTGATTAGTCCGTATGCGTACTGGCGATGTATATTTTGGAGTAAGATATTTGCCCTAAGTCACTACAAAGTATACGCGAGCAGTACGCAGCATATGCGTACTGTGTGCCTACCATGAGTTTACGTTAGGTGTGCTCGCTAGCGACTGCGTAAAAAAATGTCATTTAAATGTATGACATATTGTGCAGCGCCCCTAGCGGCTACTTTCAAGAAATAAAATCTTCATAGAATTTTTTGACGTATTCGCTAGCGAGCTCACCTAACGTAAACTCATGGTAGGCACACTGGTCGTGTATAGTTTGGAGGAGCTTAGTAAAAAAAGTCATCTCCAAACTATACTCGATTAGTTTCACACCCTTGCGTTCTGGCTATGTATAGAACGGAAAGACGCTGCACTGACTGACACACGAACCAATCACAGAGCTCTATTCAACGCTGTGCATTCGATTTGCTGCTTCACTTAAGCAAGCGTCGTTTGTGAATACGGGCGTTTGTTTTAGTGCCTTTTTCCTGTGATACGGATTTCGGCACGCATTCGGATTTCAGGTCACGAATAGACTTATCAACTCGGAAAGGGATCAACATCGTATCGCCTTTCGCGAGCTGTCATCTCCTTTCGCGCACTGTCAACCGCGAGGCATTCACGTTACAGTGCGGATAAGTGTGCGTTGCAGTACGCTTTCCGAACTGATAAGTGTGCTACGTCCTTTAATCCGCATGCGGGCTCCGCATTTAATTATTTCATACATATTTTTCCTATTTCGCGAGCTACATGCACATTCCACGCGGTACGTGGATTGGCTACCGGCACACAATACGAAATCATTTCGTATTGTGTTAGTAGATTAATTTTACACGCATGCGGATCTGTGGGCTTAGTCAAACGTCCTCACTACTTAGTGAGTGCGTTAAAAAAATGTACGAAAATTTTAGTTCATGAACGTTTCCGCTAGGGGCGCTGTACCATCCGTCATACATCTAATGTCATTTTTACGCGCTCACTAGTGAGAACGTTTAATGTAAACTCACACTAGTGACTAAGCCCTCTTGTGTATGCAGAAATCGGCATTACAGAAAAAAGGCACTTATCACCATAAGCGCCACTAAAAAGTCACAGAAAAGTAATATCCGCAATTTCGCTTATCTGGATGACATAGTTATCAATTGTTTTGATTTAAAAACTAAACTACTGGCCGATTTTGATAAAATTTAAATGGGACCAACTTGGATGTATATCTTATCAAATAAAGTATTTTTTAAAGCGTTGTGTAATTGACCTGACTTCGGATATAATACTGACTTTCTTGCGCTGCTTCTTAGCACTGGCCCATTAATTTTCCCGAAGCAGTGGAAGTGTAAAAGCGCTTTTTAAAAGCTTAATTTCATTATTTTCAAGTTAGGTAAAAATCTACTTCTTTTAACCCTTTAAAAGACAGTGGGAATATATTTCCCATCATATTTTTAACCTTATTCGCTTCTCTTAAGGCCCCCAGACAATTAATTTGATTATGTAATATGACTGTTAAAAAGTTAAGTCGGTTAAAAAGAAAGAATAATGGCAGTCGGTGGCCCAAAATAAACGAAGAACTCGTTTTGGCGTGACCTTGAACCATCCATTTGTATTCATAGCCTATTTCTACAGGATGTAATAAGTCACAAGCGAATGTCTCTACCAGGGGCAAGGCGGGGCCCCCAAGCTTGGGGCCCCCGAATCCGTACCAGAAAATATCAATTGAACTGAACTTTGAAATATTCTCCCATTTTCAAAATAAATAGGGAGAAATTCGAAAGCTGTATCATGAGTAAGTAAGCTTAATGACAATAAACTTGATAAATCCTAACCAGTTTAGATTGCAGTGGGGCCCCATTTTTTTATTTGCCCCAGGGCCCTTGGTTACCTAGCTACGCCACTGGTCTACCTAGATTCTATATCTAGTTAAGGAATGGCGTTACCCATGGCATTTTGGGACAATGTTTTTATAACAATTTGTCTGATTGTTAATTTAACAACTTTCGTAGATACTGTATTAACTGACATAATATTTTTTTCAATTTGATTTGTTAAGTATATCTTTTAACGGCCTTCAAATATGCTAATAAATGTAGAGATTTTTTTTGTTAAAATGATGCATATATTTTTTTTTGTAGAGATTAGAAATGAAATGATTTGATCTGACATTTATATCAACCATTAAGTTCAGTTTTTTTCAGTTATCATGTATAGCACTAAATTAGTCATAAAAAATCTAAAACTACTTAAATAGTTTTTTCGTAAGAAAAGGTGGTTGAAAAGTTACGACGTAGGTAGTTTACGTAAAGACACTTTAGACTATGTACCTGTATTGACAAAATAAAGGTCATGACATACGGAACGAATTTTTTCTGTTGTTGCCAAAAATTCATTTTTTGCTAAAATCTTTGCATATACTTATAATAATAGATATTGCTCCCGCTCTTTTTTAAAAGACCGCGGTAAAAAAATTCCATTTCCGGGACTCAAACTATCTCTATACCAAATACCAAACATCAAAATCGGTTCAGTTGTTTAGGCATGAAACTCTCGTCGTGCCATTTTCGCATTTATATTTGACTCTCGGCATTATTATTTTTGCCTAAGTAGGTAACTAATTTCTCTTGTCTTTTTCTACAAATTCTAAACAGATATCCACTTATTAATAAAAATTGCACCCTAGTTGACATCGTGGCCTTCCCCACCGTGGGCCACGGCATATGCTGAGTGGAGTCCCATTGAGATGGGCATCGCTGTTGCAACAGGGTGGCACTGCTCAGTTCACTTTTTATTTCTTGTAATATTTATGTGCTATTTCTGTCTTTCTTCCGTATACTTTCTTTGTTCTCTAGCTGGTATTTTATGTTCACTAATGCTGGATTTCTATATTCAATCCTAATCCAAATTATACGGATTTGGATTGTCAACTGTCATTTTTTAATATGTTTTTGGCCAAAATAACTGCGGTTTTTGATGTTTTTACATTTTTATATTGTTTATAAGACTATTTAAACAATATTAAAGTGTAAATGCATCGAAAATTTTGGAAATATAATCTAAAACTGAATTCAATTTGACAGTTGTAATCCCGATTTGGACAAGAATTGAATGTGGGAATCGGGCGTAAGTGATGTTCATCGTAATAAATATTTCTTTCTTTCTAGTTGGACTCTGGCTTAAATTGTCATTTAGTATGGAAATGTAATTTTAATCCAGAGTTCATCCTACTTTTGCATTTAGTATTTTAGCATATAATATTTTAGCATAGGCATTTTCTCGTCTTTTTCTACAAGTTTTACGGCATACCTCCGCCATCAACCTAGACACATATTTGGCTATGTCCAAAACCGGTTGGAAAAATCATGTGAAATCGTCCAAACGAGTCTCTCAAGGTTGTCCAAGTATAGATTAGATGAGCAAATGTGTCCAGTAAACTGTATCAAGTTGCTAGCCGTTTCTATACTTTATTTTTTTATATAGTTTGACGTTTTAGAACTCACTTTTTGCTATTAACTAGCTGACTTCATGAACTTCGAATCGCCTATGTTCATTAAAATAGGATTCTAATGGTGAAAGAATTTTTCAAATCGGTCCAGTAGTTTCGTTTTCAGTCGGTTAACCCTTTAAAAGGCAGTGGGAATATTCTTCCCACTATATTTTGACCGCTTGTCTTAAGCCCTAAACCAATGAAAAATTCGATTGTTATGACTTAAAAGGTTTAAAATTACTATTATTGTACTTAATTAAAGGTAAACCTTTAATTTATTTAATTATCGTTTCACGAGTTCAACCACGTGTAAAAGCTATTATAGGGAATGAAGTCACCTTATTCCTAGTTTTAATGGTTTATTCTTAATTAAACTGCTATAAATTAAAAGGCACAATAATAATGACGCACTTATAAAGTACTTATTTATGATGAACTCGTACTCTAGAAAATATTATTGTTTTTTATGTTTAGTCAGTCAGTTACAGAAGTCATTTGATTTTTTTTATCCACAACGAAGCTCTTGGCCTGTATCTCACCTGATGGTAAGTGACGATCAGGCCGAAGGTGGAAGCGAGCTTCACCCGGAATCCTTAACCACGGAGGAACTGGCTATCTTACCTCTAACTGCCGGAATTTATTTTCATAAACTATAATTATTAAATTATTTATTTTAACCCATTCCTCCCCACTGTCCTATTTTTAGGACACCATATTCGACATTTTTTTTTTACAAGTTAATTAACTAATTTTTATTGTTTTTGACAAAAATCGTATTCTTGCACTGTTATTCTAATAAAATATTTTTTTTCGGCTGCAAAAAGTGTATCCGTTATTTTAATGTAATTTTTTCAAATTAACACTTTTGCTGTCTCAAAAAGAAGCATCATATTTTGATTTTATATACCATAATATAATAAAACTGGTCAACTCCAATTTACATAAAACTGATCCTTAGACATCTATCAATACATAAAAAAATTAAACATTAACAAAACATAATTTTAAAACTTGTGGTAATGTTTCAAAATAAGCCGTACTATAAATATGACACTGGGAACATGTCTATACAATTTGCCGCGAAAGCATTTTCGGGTCTGCAACGATAAGCACTAGTTCAAACGTATCAATTGTTTGTTTCTTGCGGGTCTTGTGTTTAGATTACTCAAAAGGTCTCTGCCGAACAGATATAAAGAAAACTGTAGTGATGAGGAGTTGGACGATAATGAAGTAGCCATAATACCTCCGGACGAAGTGGACGAAATGACTGACATGGAAGAAGGTTCTGGTAATCCAGTATATTCTGAAATTCAGCTGGTATCTAATACCGCAAAACAATGGGCTTATTCCACTATTCCCCATTGACAATCCCCGTCAACGGGGAAGAGTAAACTTTTTGTTCACTAATCCCCGTTAACGCCAATTGGAGCTTATAATGGGGAATGATGAACTAACAAGTTCATTAATCCCCGTTATATTAGGATTTTATTTTTAACGTAATGGGGATTAATGAACTTTTTAGTTCATTATTCCCCATTATAAGTTTTATAAGCTCCAATTGGCGTTAACGGGGATTAGTGAACAAAAATTTCACAAAACTTCAAATATTTCTATCGTTGTTTGTTTCAGCCAAATGACGTCCACTGCTGGACAAAGGCCTCCCCCAAGGTTTTCCACAATAAACGGTCCTGGGCTCCCGCATCCAGGCTCTTCCCGCGACCTTTACCAGATCGTCGGTCCACCTAGTAGGAGGCCTGCCCACGCTACGTCTTTCAGCCCGTGGTCGCCACTCGAGAACTGCCTAGAAAGAGAGGTGATGAGAAATGCCCCGCCCACTGCCACTTGATTTTAGCAATTCTGCGAGCTATGTCGGTTACTTTGGTTCTCCTGCGGATCTCCTCATTTCTCATTCGATCACGCAGGGAAACTCCGAGCATAGCCCGCTCCATCGCCCTTTGGGTGACCTTGAGCCTTCTTATGAGGCCCATAGTAAGCGACCACGTCTCAGATCCGTATACCATCACTGGCAACACACATTGGTCAAATACTTTCGACTTGAGACACTGCGGTATTTCGGACGTGAGTATATGGCGAAGCTTCCCGAACGCTGCCCATCGGAGTTGGATTCGACGATTGACCTCTTTCTCGAAGTTGGACCTACCTAACTGGACTGTTTGTCCCAGGTATACATAATTGTCAACAACTTCGAGTGTAGAGTCTCCAACCTTCAGAGGAGTGGGTGCAACACGGACATTAGACATGATTTTTGTTTTGTCCATTTTCTGAGGCCCATTTGTTGAGAGGCTCTTCTATCGTTGACTTTCGTCCAATTCTGTAATCAATAGATTATCTTCAGCTTCAGAGGCAAAAAATGGTATTGGCCTTAGTCATTCGTGTTTTAGACATGTCCTTAGTAAATGCATGGATTATTTATTATTTACAACGAGGTAAATAAAGATGAGACATTGAAATCTAGAAAGATTTCAAGCGTAGAGTTTTTTCTTGGATAAAAAAATCGGGAGGCAAGGCAAACAAACCTGCACCAGGTACATATGAACGCCTTTTACAACCTGTGAGGTTTGACAATATAATCAATATTGACGACTATATTATGACGAAGAGGGACAAATAGAGGCATTGCCAGGGAGAAGATTGTAAAAAAAACTCTTTTTTTTTGCGCTAAATGTGAAAAAAACACTCTGCAGTGATTGTTTTATACCTTACCATACAAAATAAGTTCCTAAAACTTTATGTTTAAAGCTGTTTACGGACAAATTTTCAAATACTGCTAATTTTCTTACAATTGTTATCTTTTATTATTTCTGATCACATGTCCCCACTGTCATATTTATAGGACATGCTGACTCAGCATTAAAGGTACAATTTTTTATATTTTTTTGTTTTTATTATTTTTTCTTAGCCTATTATGAACTTAGTTTCAAGATTTGACCAAAAAATTCCAAAGATTTCGATGCTTGGGAAGTAATGGGTTAATAAATGCACCGTACACTAAGTGCTTACATGTGCTTATTACTGCTCACTGGTTGGGTAGTTAATACTTTTTATTGCACATTACACAAAACGTGACTTCATCATCATCATTTCAGCCATAGGACGTCCACTGCTGAACTACAAACGTGACCCATTATAAGAAAAAATAACTAAAACGACATTATTTAACTGCTCTTATCGCTGGATAGCGATCTATTCTAGCGATATTCAGAGAACACAGGATGATGACAGATTTTTGAGGAATTTGGATTTTGAAGAATAGAAGAACCTTCAATTCTTAAAAGTCTCCTATATTCAATCCTAATCCAAATCCGTCCATCAACTGACAAATTTCAATATGTTTATTAGACTACTTAAACAATTTAAAGTGTAAACGCAGCGAAAATTGTGGATATTTTAACTAAAACTGAATTAAATTTGACAGTTGAAATCCGGATTTGGACAAGGATTGAATATGGGAAACGGGCGTAAAATTACAATAGCAATATTACTTTGTGGACAACCATTACTTGCCTACTTTAAATTAGTGCGTGCGTGCTGTCAAGAACTTTCTTTTTAATCTGACAGCTGGCGACAACACATCTACGCACTTCGAATAACTTATGCTTCGATTCCGTGGAGGGTAGTTGAACGGGAAGCATGATCGATCTGTTTTAATGGTTTTAATTTATTATTTAATGGACTTTAGTGTACAAATTTGGTGTTATTTTGTGTTCTAAAGTGCAGTGAAGTGATAAATTATAAAAAACATTGAAATACTTCGAATTTGAGCGCGCATCGAGTGTCGAGTGGGTTGTTGTATGAACAACCCGCTTTGGACCCGGTGGCGTCTTGAAACCTGCTTACGAGCATACTTAACTCCACGGAATCCATGAAAAATAAATAGAACTGAAACACCCACGTTCTATTGATAACTATGTCAATTTTCACTCGACATTGGCAGAAATAAACCTCCCAGAGAGGTTTGGTTGCCATTGAAAAAAAAAAAAAAAAACTTATGCTTCAAACACACCAACGCGTGCAGATCGCCATCGCCGGCGCGATCATAGGGAAATGACAAGTCGCGTTAACTGTCATAGGTCGCGCGACCTGTCTTTGGCCTTTAATGGCGATCTGCACGCGTTGGTGTGGTTGAAGTTTAAGCAAAATGGTGATCGCTAAGCTAAGACAACTGTATTGTCGCCATTTTGCTTGCAAGCGCTTCCAAGTGCTAGTGTGAAAATGAAAACTGTCGTAACTATCGCCATTTTGCTTTTAAGCGCTTTTTTCGGTCAACCGCACCCATTAACAGACCCTTCTCTTTGCCCACAGATATAAGCTGTTCAGCAGCTGTCAAGTAGACATGAAAGTCTGGGGTGCTCACGGCGAGTTCTGCGCGAAACACCAGTGGGAGGTCATCGTCGCCACCCTCGCCTTGTTGGCTTGCGCTGCCAGCGTTGAACGCCATGGCCCCGGGATCAGATCAGAACGGTGCGCTGGCTGGGCCCGCGCCTGTCCTGGCCTCGAAGCGGAGTACCAAGCGGCAGACGCCGTCATCATGACCTTCGTCCGCTGCGCTGCCCTCCTCTACGCGTATTACCAAGTCTCCAACCTCCAGAAAATCGCGTCGAAATACCTTTTGATCATTGCTGGAGTGTTCTCTACTTTTGCAAGCTTTATTTTCACATCAGCGCTTGCGGGGTTGTTCTGGAGCGAGCTAGCCAGCATCAAAGACGCCCCGTTCTTATTTCTGCTAGTCGCAGATGTAGCTAGAGGCGCCAGAATGGCCAAAGCGGGCTGGTGCGCTGGTGAAGACCAAGGGAAGAGGGTGGGAAGAGCCCTAGCGCTTCTTGGACCCACAGCAACTCTGGATACCTTACTAGCAGTGTTACTAGTGGGTGTCGGTGCGTTATCAGGAGTTCCTAGATTAGAGCACATGTGCACATTCGCGTGTCTAGCTTTGTTAGTAGACTATCTAGTGTTTGTGACTTTCTACCCTGCGTGTCTGTCATTGGTGTCTGATTTTGCTTCTGGGAGAAAGGACATGACTCGTGACAGCCCATTTTCGGAGGCCGATATGAAACCGAACCCAGTGGTGCAAAGAGTGAAAATGATAATGGCAGCTGGTTTACTGTGCGTTCATTTGACCAGTAGATGGCCATGGAGCGTCGATAATGGCATAGTCGAAGGCCCAAGCGACAACCTGACTCCATCTACCCATGACAACGTTCTTTTCCATTCTTACGTCAAATGGTTCTCTGTCAGCGCCGACTATATCGTCATAGCGACTCTGTTATGCGCTTTGATTATAAAATTCATATTCTTCGAAGAACAGAGGAACTGGGTGATCGATATGAACGATATGACAGTGAAAGAAGTGATACAGAATGAGAAGGAAGACGCTTTGAATGCTAGAAAACCCATGTTTTCTCTGGGGGACGATACCGGTTCGGAAGTGTCTACCCAAACAGAAGAAACTACTTCTGTTGAGGAAGATCTGTGGCCCACATTATCTCCAAGTTCCTCTGCATCGAAACTGAACTCTAAAAAGCGGCCGATGGCCGAGTGTTTAGAAATATACAGATCTGAAGGAGCATGTACCTCTTTGAGTGACGAAGAAGTGGTAATGCTCGTGGAACAATCTCATATACCATTGCATAAGCTAGAAGCTGTGTTAGGGGATCCGCTTCGAGGCGTCCGTTTGAGACGCCGAGTCATCGCTGCTAGGTTCGACAACGAAACCGCAATCAAACAACTGCCGTACCTAAACTACGATTATAGTAAAGTCTTGAACGCGTGCTGCGAAAATGTTATCGGTTTTATTGGAGTTCCTGTAGGATACGCTGGACCTTTAGTGGTAGACGGGAAGCCGTATATGATCCCAATGGCTACGACCGAAGGTGCTTTGGTTGCATCGACTAATAGAGGAGCGAAAGCAATCGGTCAAAGAGGAGTGACCAGTGTAGTTGAAGACGTGGGAATGACCAGAGCACCGGCTGTTAGGCTTCCGAACGTTGTGCGCGCTCACGCCTGCCGTCAATGGATGGACAACAAAGACAACTACGAGATTATTAAAGAAGCCTTCGACTCTACCTCGCGTTTTGCAAGACTACAAGAGGTCCACATAGGTGTAGACGGTGCTACTCTTTATTTACGCTTCAGAGCAACCACCGGAGACGCTATGGGCATGAACATGGTCTCCAAAGGCGCCGAAAATGCCCTCAAACTCCTCAAGAAATACTTCCCTGATATGGAAGTTATAAGCCTCTCTGGAAATTACTGTTCTGACAAGAAAGCTGCGGCGATCAACTGGGTTAAAGGCAGAGGGAAAAGGGTTGTCTGCGAAACGGTAATCACCGCTGAAAGCTTGAGGAACATCTTCAAAACTGACGCCAAAACTCTTGCTAGATGTAACAAGATTAAAAATCTTTCTGGGTCTGCATTAGCTGGGTCCATTGGAGGCAATAACGCTCATGCAGCGAATATGGTGACCGCGATATTCATAGCGACAGGCCAAGATCCGGCTCAGAATGTTACTAGCAGCAATTGCTCGACCAGTATGGAAGTTTACGGGGAAAATGGAGAGGATTTGTATGTGACTTGCACTATGCCGTCTTTGGAAGTGGGCACGGTTGGGGGCGGAACGGTTTTGACGGGGCAGGGAGCGTGTTTGGAGATTCTCGGAGTCAAAGGAGCAGGTGTACGCCCTGCGGAAAACTCCGCAAGACTCGCATCGCTTATTTGCGCGACTGTGCTAGCTGGGGAACTGAGTTTGATGGCTGCGCTGGTCAATTCGGACCTCGTTAAGTCGCATATGCGTCACAACAGATCCAACATCAACGTACCAAATACAGCTCACGCGGAATACAACACAATCGCTTTAGAAGTGCCTAAATTATAACCTCGGAAGATGGTTGTAGAACGCAACTCGAATATAGAGGCTTGGCATACAGCCAATATCTTTACGCCTAATGTATTAACCTGTATTATAAGTAGTTTAGGATATTGTTGGTAGATTACGAAGACGGTTAACGTCTGGTCAGTCCCGTAGGCGATTAAAGTGTTCAACAATTACTTTCTACTATGATAAGATAGGCTTAAAACTATTCCAGTGCTTCGAGCCTTTGTCTCGTTAAAATCGTGGCTTAAAGGCAACCTCAAATCGGTACTTAAACTTTAAAAGATAACTATATTATGGCCGTAAGTTAAGACTGGATTTAAGTCCTTCTCATGAAAGAAGTTCAACGTATTTTCGTGGAATAATACACAGTAGCCACATGGTTGAAGATTCTGAGGAATTGGGAATATTCCCACCGCTGCAACTCCTGTACAACCAGTAAAGTTAAACTATCCCAGTTGACTTAATCAGAAGTTCGAAGCTAAAGATTGATTACCCTCCAAAGCAACGTAGATTACAGACGACAATAAGGTATTGAATCTTGTAACTTTGAGATTTTTATCATGGGCAATATTATAATGAGTAAGTAAACGTTGAAAAGCAGTAGGTACCTATCTAATATGTATAGTCCAGTCATTTAAGCTTAAATTAGGTAAGAATCTCGGAATTAGAGATACCCAGCTGTAAGTCTGTAAATACTTGTATATTGACACCCTAAAAGTTGTCTCAAAACCTACATATGGTAGGGTGTAAGCAACTATTAAATTTTAAGGTCAAAGGTCACAAAAATCGGTTTTTTGCGCTTTTTTTGGAAATATCTCATTTCCTATGGGTTTTTTGCTATTTGTATTTATTATCAATATTGTAGAATACTAAATTCTCTACAAATTTTGTTTAAAATTTTTTTTTATACGGTGAACCGTTTTCGAGATAGAGGGCGGAGAGCGCGCGGTCACTGCATCACTTCAGGTCAACTTAAGCGGTTTAGGTTTTTCATACAAAAGGATTTTCCCGCTAATTCCCGTGGGAATTTCGGTAATTACTTGTTGTAAATAAGCTTTAAGTTTACTAAGGTACCTACATGCCAAATTTCAAGCGTCTAACTTCCGTTAAGCGTTTAGATTTTTCATACAAAAGGATTTTCCCGCTAATTCCTGTTCCCGTGGGAATTCCTAAGTAAACTATAACCTGCCCAGGTGTATGAAGAATAATTGTACCAAGTTTCGTTAAAATCCATCGAGTAGTTTTTGTTTCTATAAGGAACATACAGACGGACAGACAGACAGACAAAAATTTTACTGATTGCATTTTTGGCATCAGTATCGATCACTAATCACCCCCTGATAGTTATTTTGAAAATATATTTCATGTATAGAATTCTGTCCGTCTGTATGTTCCTTATAGAAACAAAAACTACTCGACGGATTTTAACGAAACTTGGTACAATTATTCTTCATACACCTGGGCAGGTTATATTATACTTAGGAATTCCCACGGGAACAGGAATTATCGGGAAAATCCTTTTGTATGAAAAATCTAAACGCTTAACGGAAGTTAGACGCTTGAAATTTGGCATGTAGGTACCTTAGTAAACTCAAAGCTTAGTTACAACAAGGAATTCCCGAAATTCCCACAGGAATTAGCAGGAAAATCCTTTTGTATGAAAAATCTAAACCGCTTAAGTAGACCTGAAGTGATGCAGTGACCGCGCGCTCTCTGCCCTCTATCTCGAAAACGGTTCACCGTATAAAAAAAGTTTTTAAACAAAATTTGTAGAGAATTTAGTATTCTACAATATTGATAATAAATACAAATAGCAAAAAACCCACAGGAAATGAGATATTTCTAAAAAAAGCGCAAAAAAACGATTTTTGTGACCGTTGACCTTGAAATTTAATAGTTGCTTACACCCTACCATATGTAGGTTTTGAGACAAATTTTAGGGTGTCAATATACACGTATTTACAGACTTACAGCTGGGTATCTCGAATTCCGAGGTGAACTTACTATAATGACTGGACTAGTAAGCACGGGAGGGGTAACATTGACATATTATGACGTGACAGAGCATACAAATCTAAAGAAGATCTGTGGGTCTAGACAAAGTGCAAATTATAATCGCAAACCAGTCGAAAAGCCCCTTTTTTGTATGGAGTTTTGACGGATTCGATTTTCGATTCGATCAAAAAGTGCGTTTTGCAAAGTGCAAATCATAATCGCAAACCAGTCGAAAAGTGGTCGAAAAGCCCCTTTTTTGTAATATGGAGCTTTGACGGATTCGATTTTCGATTCGATCAAAAAGTGCGTTTTGCAAAGTGCAAATCATAATCGCAAACCAGTCGAAAAGTGGTCGAAAAGCCCCTTTTTTGTATGGAGTTTTGACGGATTCGATTTTCGATTCGATCAAAAAGTGCTTTTTGTCTAGGGGGGCTGACGTCTCGCTGACGTCCATCACAAATTTAAGAGCTAGACCTAAAATTAATCGAATTATGAGTAACATTTTAATTAGAATTCTTATAATCGTGTCCACTCTATGTATGGCAAATGTTTATGAAACATAGAACTTCTTTTATGAAAGGACTGGTCCTTGGCATATCGTTAGCAGTTTACTGCGCCATTTTGAAAATTTGTGGCGTGATTCTGTATCAACGATTAATATAAGTGCTATTTCTAAATATTACCTATGTATAGTTGTTACATAATTACTATGTATTCATGTTTGCGAGCGTCTATGTTTTGTTTTTGTTTAATTTATTTTATTTGTTAGTGGTTAGGGACCAACCGCAGATATTATGAGAATGAAAGTCTACAATAAATATTTATACACTATGCATGGATTTTATTACATTCCTCTTTTTGCTCATAACTTAAATGTCATATTGCCAGTGGTTTTAGACACCACGCAGTCTGCAGATTTTTCGGTTGACAGTTGGGTCAGATTCCAATTTGTATGAGGAATCGGCTGATACCAAAACGATGTAATGTGCGCACTTACACATTTACCTAATGATTAACTGCCCGACTAAACTATCGGCTAACAAAAAGTCTGCAGTCTTCGGGAAGGCTTATAGGACTTGAGGTTTGAGTTCGACTCGAGGTACTGGGTTCGATTCCCAGGTTCTAACTCTCAGGCAGGATAGGAAAAGAAGACGAATACTCAACCTACTGAATAGAAATCTGTATCCAGAGTAGGTCTCTACTCCTAAACTTCCTTGAGTTCATATTTGCACAAAATAGGACTTGTTGTTTGTTTTTTTGCCACTCATGCTATTAAATTAAATTAGGTATAGGTATACGTCACTTAGTTAACTACTTATTTATTCTGTATACAAGGAAGCGCGTCAGAGAATCGTCAAGATCCCAATGTGATACGACGGTAGCTGCATTACAATGAACCCAGCTTGTTATGCAAGCGATGCAGTTGCCTACATCCTACGTGAAGTAATTCGGTGACTGTCCTAGTTGTAAGTACTACCTAGTAATAACTAAAATAGAGAACACGCCTGTCGCTATCTCTGAAAGATAAAACATACTGTGCCTGTGCTTTGAGTTACCTACTTAGTTGAATGGAAGAGTTTGCTGTTTTCTAGCGATAAGACTGCCTAAATTGTGCTTGTCTATTATATTTCCTTCCTTTTCTTTTATGTTTCTGTCTTTTTTTTATTTAGTTTCACCATCAACTAGTTAAATTGCATCAATCAATATGATAGGTATAAGAAATGCTGTGTTATTTTGAGAATGCTGTAACGTACCCAACGGGATCTTATTACTAACTTTTGAAACTAATATACATACTTACTTAGGAGTCATTTTATAAATTTTGCTGAAATATATAAAATGAGAGGCAGAGATTTACGCCATATCTAACCAAAAATAGACAGGATACATTCTGGCTTTGTTTCTTATTTTTTGCCAAAGTTATTTCATAGTAACTAATTTGCATCCATCATCAACAACAAAGAGACCCTGAGCACTACCTGTTGCCGTCAAAACCGTGGGCATCCCAAGGATTTTTACTTTCACCGCAAACATTCTCTACAAGAATGTTCGTGTTTGCGGAAGAGAACAGGCCACAATCGAGGTGGATGGAGTAAGCCCATACGGGTGTCTTAAATTAAATTAAAAAGTTTTCATAATCACTAGTTGGCGCCACAACACAAAATGGCGCACAAATAAGTCATATTACTCAAAAATGGCGCCAATAGGTGAACTTGTAGTATGTATGTACCTTTCTAGTTCTACACTTATTACAAATAATACCGTTTTCAGGTAAATTACTAATGAAAAAATACCTCTGTTGGCTTGGGATTGGCTTTATCACAACAGTTCGAGTTAATCTTGTTGACTCTACATTCCTTTTAAACCAATGATATATAAAAACAAAGTTCTATAATATCATTGTTTTAAACCAATGATATTATATAAAAACAAAAGCAGATATGTTATAAGCGCTCGCGCTGTGAATACTCAAATACGTCCCAATTGGGACGTCTTGTGTTTAGTCTTCGTGTGGTCTGCGTCGTGCGCAATCGCGTGCGTACCACACCGTAAGTTCCTGTGTTCTTACCAAAATAAATAAAAAATGCCATCGTGTGTGTTTCGAAAGTGTACCAATTATGACTCTAAAGTAAACAAAATACAAGGGATCTCTTACCACATGTGATTATGCAAAATTATTTAGTATTTATATTTTCAATTATTTATGCAAACAATCAAGACGCCATGCGCCATGTTCAAGTTAAGAAAGAGAAAGCGATCTTGTTTTGACGTTAGAGCGATAAGGATGCGTGTGCTGCGGACATAGATTAGTTAGTGCAGAATCGTTAAAACTATAGCTATCTCTTTCATTTGCGTGCTATTTCGTATCTTTTGTTTCACTTATCAGTTACATTTGTCAATGTGTGCAATTTGGAATAGCTCGGCACGGATTAAAATCGTAATTTCTATGAACGTAACATATCTATAGTTCTATAATATCATTGTTTTAAACTAACTCCTTTCTACACTGGGAAAAACCGGGATCGCGTACCTGCTTGAAATGGAGAGACAATGTCATTCATTTGTGTGCTCGCTAGCATCTGGCAAACGTGTTTCCCTGCACGTAAATACTTACGAAACGATTGCCGTGGGACGGGGAACGTTGACAACGTCACGTAAGCAGGGTTGCTAAACCTCGTCCTCTTTGTTGGTTTTTGTGATGCCCCCACGGGGTGTCATACTACCATTGTATTATTAGGTACTACCTGTAAATAAACCATTCTGTACATTCAATAGGTGAGAGATTTAAACAGGTTCGCTGGTTAGAGTCTCACTCAAGACTAAGTAGGTACCTACCTATGTCACGCCACCTCTCGTTCCGACTTCTGCAACTCCTGCGTACCCAGGATCTACAGCTTGACCGCCAATAAAAACCCAACCAGTGGAGGTCTAGCTAGTT
The DNA here is from genome assembly GCF_963855985.1 of Ostrinia nubilalis. Lineage (NCBI taxonomy): Eukaryota > Metazoa > Arthropoda > Insecta > Lepidoptera > Crambidae > Ostrinia > Ostrinia nubilalis. The sequence goes on along the minus strand of NC_087114.1, from coordinate 7,701,696 downwards.
TGTCCCGGGGAAAGTTAAATTGTCATTGGACACGCAACGAAATTAATCAGAAAAACATTATAGGAGTTTGAAGTTATGGTTCGACTTCCCTCGTAATACTTTCATTTCATCTAGAAAAACTTACTTAATTCTACTCTACGTATCGCCACTGTGCCAATTCGTTTTGAGGAAAAGCTTGTAAATAAATATAGTCTGTTGACTTTTATCACTTTTATGACGTGTGAACACTTAACAACAACATTTTACAGGGAAACAAATTATATTGCAATGAACTTTGACTGTCCATCTAGGAATTAAACAGTTATCCTTCTAGTTAAAATTAACTACACAAATTACAATGGTCATCCGTGATGGCCGTTCGTCCGTCTTTATTTGGGAAATTGTGCAAACCTATCGAATTACGAAAATACAATAACACCTTGAAGAATATTTCACACGATACCGATAATTTGATGTCCCAGTCCATCTGAGCATCTTAAAGCCTTGATACACTGCAAAAGAGCAGATGTCACTCGAATTAAAATTGAGGATGGAGGTACTAGATTTCATATTCAGTCTCTTACAAAAAGTACTAAGTACTTAATTAATGCCCTTTTTCACCATCAATCCCTAATTTCCCAGTTTCCCTGTGGTAACATACAGGAATTTTGTTACATATGTAGGGGTCACTTAAAAATTAGGGATTGATTTTATTGATAGTGAAAACGGGCATAAAACTAGCAACATAGATGTTTGCGCATCTTATTTTGCAAAACGTCCTTCTACTTAACTCTATTTAGAATTTACCTAGGCTTTGCTGTGCAAAGTGCAAAGGTTAACAAACAGTTTGAGTTATTAGGTAGGTTGACTAGTGAATTTTTCAGGCAGGTTTCTTTTGGAAATAGCATAAAAATACTTCTTTTACCAAAAAGATAACCACTTCCTACAGTCATGCCAAAAATTTACATGAATTTGCGAATGTCGAAAAGAAAAAATCTTAAGCAAATTATGAAGACGCAAAAATGGAAAAAATTAGTGCTTTTTGTAAGTAGGTAAGTAGTAGTAGGTACCTATTTAACTTTTAATGCGCATTTAACGTGTTAAATTTAAACTTTATTGAAACAGCTGAAGAAACGAAGTGACGCGTGCCATGTTTTATTCTTTATTGCTTACTTATTAAATATACTTACCTACAGTACAACATTACTTATCTTAAAGACATAATATTATTACAGTTAGTGCTTATTAGAATCTTTTAACATCTAAACAGCTGAACCAATATTGATTAATTCTGGTATAGAGTTAAGGAGGCTTGAATAAGGGACCTAGGACTCTTAAATAAGAGGGTTTAGGACTTAATTTCTTGAAACTCCGACATAATAATTTCTTGAAACCTCAGATGCTTTACTTATAGGATTTTAAATGCATTTTAGCTGCTAAACTTACCTCAAACTAATATCAAAACTTGAAAAATATCTACTGAATTTTAACCGCGACCTTTGGCTTTTGCCCGTAGAATGTTGAAGGATAGGTTTGCAGATTTGCAGTGTTATGTTAAAAAATGGTAAACAAACACAATGACTCGAATCATCATGACAAGCAAAATAATATGAAAACTTAGAAACGGCAGGTTTTACACCTCTGCGAATTGATGACACACAATAGATCAAAGAAATATAAGTAGGTAGGTATTTGAACTGTGTACTAGTAGCTATAAAGTTCGAACACCGAGTAAGTACCTATTGTTTTGAATTTTAATCGGTTTGTCGTCAATTCTTTAATTTTTAATATTTACCTCAGTGCAAAGTGTAAAAATATGACGTAATACTGAAGAATAACGCCATACACAGTAGCATTACCTCGTAGCTATAATGTAGGTATGTAAGAATCCTACGTAGTTATGATAGTCATCCATGCTGTCCCAAATAAATATTATGATCAAAAGTAACCTACTATGTTGTCGACCTCTACTCAAGGGTTTTAAGCACACTAACCTAGGATTTATTATAGAGTTTAATATTTCTTTATCTGAAACCGTCAACCATCATACTCAGTTTAGTAGATAGTTTTGTATCTATTAACTACTTAGGCGTAGATAATAATTAATTAAGATAATTGTGAGAAACGTGAACATTTTTATTTCTGATCGGTATTTTTGACGTCCGCTTCACTGGCCTCCTTGTTCAGAATGTACGACGCGGCGTAATTAAAACATTAATTAAGCGATTAGCAATTATACCTTAATTAATCTGTAAAATGTTTTTTAGTTTCAGATGGCTGCACATGAAGCTAGAGCCTAGAATGATGCTATATCTTATTACGTACTCGTATTAGTGCTAAAGACTAGTTTGAAAGTGCCTGATAAATGATTAAAGGCAACCTTTTTTAATGCAACAGCTTCTCACTACTTTCGCAGGCGTTCACAACTAAAACACTATTGGCTCTGTGCACGATTACAGCGCCAACTAGCGTCCACAACTTTGTGGGCTCTGTCACATTGACATTTAGGTCGTATATTTGTGAAAAAATATTGAAATGCAAAAATAACAAATATTTTCAACTAATAAATTGTTGTGATACCACGATTTGGGTGGAAAAAAGGTTTTGAAATAATTTTGGTCATTCAAATCAAATGAGGTAAGTCCAAAAAGTGTGTTTAATTTTGATTGTGTCAGGGTTTGTTTACTTTATTTATAGTTGTAGTTTTACAGTAAAACAAAAAGAAAAAGCTGCTTTAACGGTTTCATTATATAACAGTAAATATATTTAAATGTTCCTGTATCACTAGTAATAAATTAAATATCGTTTTCAGATCGAAATGAGTATTGTTTTGAAGACCGGGTTTGTGAGTTTTACAATATCAAATTCCAACCACAAACCGTATTTAAAGGAAAGTTGTTGGTATTGGCTGGACAAGTCCGAGATGTAGAAGAATTAAGAACAAAACAAGGGCAGAGTTCAATAATTCACGCTCTCATCATAAGGCAAACATCTGTGCACAACAACTACTGTGACTCATTTTTGTACTACCACGTTGTATAGTCTAGTTATTTCCAAATTGTAAACGGCTATTAAACCAGCCCTATCGAAAAACAGTCCACTCTTTTATTTAAGTTCCCAGTAGGACCCTATTCATGCGATTAATTAATGATATTAAAATGTAATAAGTAGAATCGCTTTGCCATTGACAGATACATCTGATGACAGAGCTTACATTATTTCTACTTTTGACCACCATGAGCGCTGCGATCGATTATGTTACCCCCACCTAGTACTTCGCACCCAGCGAATAGGAGCAGTGGCGGGGCAAGACCTAAATTTGATGTGGGCAAGACAGATTTCGCGAGGCCTTGTTCTGTGGCGACCTGAAGACGGATTTTATGAAATAATAAAAAAAACGGGTCAATGGTCTATTCATTGACAGTTTCTGATTTCTTGATTCAGTGATTATTTTTAAAGGAATTTTGCGCCAAAGAATAATGTTTGTCACTTAAAACCGTGTTGTTGCTTAATTTTGTGTCTGATTATGGCTGAATTTGTTTGGAAAAAAAAAATTTAAATACATTGTTTAGCTATCAATAATTTATCCTACTAATATTATAAATGCGAAAGTTTGGATGTCATGATGTCTGGATGTTTGGATGTCTGGATGTCTGTTACTTTTTCACGCAAAAACTACTGAACGGATTTTGTTGAAACTTTACAGTATTACGGTTTATAACCCAGATTAACATTATAGGCTATAATTTATGACGATCTGTGACATACCTACTAAATTTCACGCGGGTGAAACCGCGGGCAAAAGCTAGTATTTAATAGTATTTAAAAGTTGAATTTGACATGTGAGCAAAATTTTTGATGCGCGAGGCCCCTTGTTCCGCGAGGCCGTAAGCGGTGGCCCACGTCGCCTACGCCTTACGCCGCCACTGTATAGGAGTCTCTAATCCATATCTGTGATAGGAGTAGTAGAGTACTTATTATTATTCTGTGGTAGTAGGTACCTACGTATGCATTAAATTTTTGCTACTGCCATCTTTCTTATTTATTGACTACAAGTAACTTTTGATCTTGATTTGAGTTGATCCAACTCATCAAATCTATTAGTGCCAAAATAGTGGTCAAAAGTGAATAAAATATTTTGATTTGATTTGATATAGGTCTAGCGCTGAACTCAGGGCCGTAGGTATTGGTGCGGCCCGGAAGGGGTAATTTTGTGACAGTCAACTTCAGCGCGACTTCAGCTGGGATGCGCGCCGTGAATACTCGACGTCAAAATGTATGGGCAAAATCGATAAAATGGCGTGATAACCGCTTCTCGCGACGCGCATCCTAGGCTTACAATTTGTATAGTTCCAAAATATTGAACTGTCCTATGCATGACATTGACAGTGGGGCGCCACCGTCAATACCGGATCGCTAGTTCCGATTTTTGCCATGTTGGAAACCATATAGTTGAACGATGGTAGCGCCCCCCTGTCATTGAGTTTGGCGGGACAGTTCAGCGTGGGTCATCTATATGCCATGTTGGCCGTGTCGTGATCATATTGTCAATGTCACCCCTAACGTACCGTTAACGCCAATTGGAGCTTATAATGGGGAATATGAGGGCTATAGATTCAAAAGCGCCTCTGTCCAGTTTTTTATTTTTTACACAATATAACTAAAACCTGTTGCGGCTACTACAGCAAGACTTTATTTAATAATTAGATTTCATTTGATGTTAAATCATCTAAACTTTAATAAAATTCCATTATCTGAAAGCATAGTTAACGTTATTTTTTATTATTTTTAGTTTTAATTTGGATAGAGTAGGTTTTGCTTCTAAACGTTGGATAGAGGCGGTTTTGCATTGTATTAATATGGATAGAGGCGGTTTTGGTTTCACATAACCTGGCCTTGTGGATGGTATTATGCGTTACTGTCAAGAAGTACTAGTATGGCTAAAGTAATCAAATGGGTGTGAAATCAGAAAACATTTTATTAAATGTTTTTATTAGTCTAAAAAATTTAACAACAGTATTATTTAAGTAATATGAAATATTCGAATGCTGACTGACTTTTATGAATTTTAATATAAAATTGTCTTGATACACTTTATCCGCCTTGGAAAAAAATGCTTGGTGAAATTTTCTTATGTCTTGAGGATTTAAATCGTTGCATTTTAGTTTACCCAATTTTTTATGTACACAATTTTTTATATCATTTATATTCGGTGGTCTTTTAGCAGAATACCTGTAATATAAAAAAACGGTTAATTTAATGTATTTGAAATAAAAGTAAAATTTATTATTCACAATTACATGTCAGCACAATTAAAATAACATAAAGATATACAATAAAATATTTTTTAATTCTTTTGGCAGTGACATTTTTTTAAATCTATATAAATAATAAAATAAATTTAAAAGAGTTTATATTATTTTTATGCATTCACAGTGCAATTTTTGTAAGTATAGGAAAAATGTGATAGTGTTAAAAGAGTAAAATTTTCTGTTAAGTTAAACAATCATCATAATAAATCTTAAAGCAAGAGTGACGTTCGGCGCGATATTGTTGCTTGGTCATTACGGTATTGACCCGTCCATTACATCTTCTCATACAAAACATGGTCAGGGAAACTTACCTTGCACGCTTTTGCACGTTACGTTTCCATTGTTTTTCATTGCGGATCCGTTTCTTCCTTTATTATCCTGCACTGAAGCAATATTAATTTCCATTTTGCGTTCTTTTACTATTAAAAATCAACAAAATAACGGGACGAAATGTTCAACAAACAACACGCGGACGCCATTACAGTTACTAACACAGCCCGGCTCTGTGATTGGTCGAGGCGGGATACAAGCGCTTTTGTTACTAGATTAAATAATAGAGACGTTTTTGCACCTCACCGCGAATTTCAAATTGAATTTAGTATGGAATATAGACGGTTTTGCACATATATAACTATGTGAGGTCATAGACTAACATGCAATGTGTTGCCAATAATCTAAAAATGTGTTGGATAAAAAACTGGACAGAGGCGCTTTTGAATCTATAGCCCTCATATAGAACTAAAAAGTTCATTAATCCCCGTTATATTAGGATTTTATTTTTAACGTAATGGGGATTAATAAACTTTTTAGTTCATTATTCCCCATTTTAAAGCTCCAATTAGAAGTAAAGTAGGCAAAGGTAACTCTCATTCAACCGTATAAGTGACGTCATCACATATTTTTTCGTTTTAATTTTTTTTCTCAGAAATAAAGCAAAAAAAAATATGAAAAAAATATATTAGTACTCAGAACAGGAAAATAAAGAAATGGTATTTTTGTTTTAGGGTCTTGTTCATTTCGAAATATGACAACATTTCAGAACAAAGTGAATCCCCGTTGACGGGGATTGTCAACGGGGAATAGTGGAAGCCTAATTTTTCAATGAATCACTTTTAGGCCAGTAGAATTAAACACAAAAATTGATTAAATCGGAAATAATTCCTACAAAAGATTTTTTTGCTTTAATGGCTTCATTGGTTGCCCATTAAGACTATCCTAAGTTTTCGACTTTGACGGAGTTGTGCTTAAGTGGTGGGGGCCCCCGAAAGGGGCGTATTTTCGGTTTTCCGGTTATACCGCGTAAAGGACTTACCCTATCGAAAAGTGGTCTTCATGACGGTTAAAGGGCACTTAATCTTGCATTGAATAAGACCAAATTCATATGTTTTGGACAAACCGTTCTCGCGCTAAAGTTCGGCTAAGTAGAAAATATACGTATAATTAGTGACCCTCTCCACGTCCAATGGCTTGTTACCCACATGCTTCCAAGCCTTGTAAAGGGTCGCCTTAACCAGTGTAACCCTAACAAGGCTCACGAGTTTGATTCGCTTATCCTTGTTTGTCCCAGCCGTTCCTTAACTGCGGTTGCTGCACCTCTTCCTGGCACTCTCCTGAACGACTCTGTGTTACCTAATGTGGCTGCCCCTCTTCCTTGTACCCTCCTGTACGATTTCATTGCTTAGCCATATGCCTGGTCCAAGGTTCGACGCCACAAAATCAACTTCGTAGGAGTGAAAATAGTTTAAATACTATTTCCCGTGCTTGCAACATTTTTCTTTACTGCTTCGCCTCTATTAGTCGTAGAGTGATTGTATATATCCTATAGCCTTCCTCAATGTATGAGCTATTCAACACAAAAATAATGATTTCAATCAAACTAGTAATTCTTAAGATTAGCGCGTTCAAACAAACAAACAAAAAACTCTTCAGCGTTTTAATATGAACTTGTTGTTGTTGATTTTTGGCGTCGAACCTTAGACCAGGGCCATACGGCTAGGCAACGTAGACATGCAGGAGGATACAAGGAAGAGGGGCAGCCACAGTAGGTAACACAGAGTCGTTCAGGTGAGTGCCAGGAAGAGGTGCAGCAACCGCAGTTAAGGAACGGCTGGGACGAACAAGGATAGGCGCATCAAGCTCGTAAGCCTTGATAGGGTTACACTGGTTAAGGTGGCCCTTTTCAAGACTTGGAAGCCTGTGGGTAACAAACCATTGGACGTGGAGAGGGTCATTAATTATACGTATATTTTCTACTTTGCCGAACTTTAGCGCGAGAACGGTTTGTCCAAAACATATGAATTTGGCCTTATTCAATGCAGGATTAAGTGCCCTTCAACCGTCATGAAGACCACTTTTTGATAGGGTAAGTCCTTTACGCGGTATAACCGGATAACCGAAAAAATGCCCCTTTCGGGGGCCCCCACCACTTAAGCACAACTCCGTCGAAGTCGAAAACTTAGGAGAGTCTTAATGGGCAACCAATGAAGCCATTAAAACAATAAAATCTTTTGTAGGAATTATTTCCGATTTAAAAGCTAATTCTACTGGACTATTTCATTATAATGTGATTATAACGTCTGTCCATTCTCGTGTAGATCCTAGAATAACTTATTTCTCATGTAAAGTGAATGTGTGGTTTTTATTGAGAAATTTAAATGTTCTTTAAAGTTATTACCTCTTTTACTAGCTGATGTCTCAAAAAATAGAAACCTTGGGAAAGAGAATGGAGTAAGGGAAGCATCTTTAAATAAATAAAAACAACCAACTATTATAAATATAATAATATTTATTTTCTTCTGACGAGTCATTTTACAAATTAACAAAATTTCTCCGCGCCTTTTTCACTATATTTACAAATGTACTTGGACGCGGAGGAGATCTATGTACAAACAGACACGCGGGCCAGTCGACTATAGTGAACATATAAAATTAAGAAGTCATTTCAATAGGAAAGAAAACAAGAATTTCAGTGGTTTTATAGTAAAACATAAAATCAACAGTATGAAAATAATCTCAAAGTACGTAGAATAACTTTAAACAATACCAGAGATCAAGATTTGAAAAAAGCACTGGAGATCACAATTTTAATATTCAACATTTACAATTTCCATTTCTCTAGTGCTTATTTCTACACGTTCATCGAAAACAAAAATTTTATCGACAATAACAAGTCTAAATAACAAAAGTACAATCAAAAAGTATCAGCACGACTCAATTTAAACAACTTATTATCAATAGTGTTCCGCTACATAACGTAGGCAAATGAGCCGTCGACATAGTATGTTCGCTGACCGCCACCGCGGGAGTAAAAGCTGTGAAACCCCTAAAACGCGGTTCCAAGCCGACCTGCGGTCATTCCTGCGGTCGCGTCGACTGGCCTTGCGGTATAGACCGCAAATCAAATTCGAGTTATCCATACCCTTAATTAAACAGTCAGATTCTACTATCAGTATACTCTTGAGAGCTTCAAGGTGATACGGATATCGTGTGACGTTTCCTTAAAAATACGAGACTCTAAAATACATTATTGCTCCAACACTCTTGCTGAAGTGACTGTATAATAAATTATTATGCGTTTCCATCTAAATCGAGGCCTTTAATGTATATCTATTTGAGTGCGTGTAGTTTTTAAAAGTGCACAGTCCAAAACCGAATGCAGTGAAAAAAATGTAAAATAAACGTACCACTAAGGTATTCCCCGTTATTGTGGTCTTTTTTGTGAAAGACACAAGAATCACAGTTATTTTATTTATAATAAATTGAAATTTATTTGAAGATTTTATTGTTTTAGCCATCAAATATTATTGTGTTTAATGACAATCAAATCTTTCTTTAAGGTGCGAAGTTACACATTATTTTATGTTTTGTTTGAAGATCAAAAATACTGTATAATTTCAAACAACAGATACTTTGGGCTAGCATCTACAAAAATGTAGTTTCTGAGCTACGGTCTAAGTTCTGCACTGCTTTTGTGTTATGTATAGTGGTTACAGCTAAAGAGGCTTGAAATCAAAATAATTTAAACATTTGGTGCGATACTATTTAATACGAAAATCTGGATTATCAGTCCAAACGGCCTTTCTGTGCCTCACATAACAAAACAATTTGTAATATCGCAAGCTGATCACGTTAGACGTGCAACGGAGCCGTGGATCACATGTGATTCATGACCAAAAGGCCCAGAACACACGGAGAAACGCAACTGCAACGAAACCCTTTTGAAACCAGTTTCAACCATTTTCCACAAACGCTGCAACTACAATCATTTCGGTTTTCTTTGAGAACAGACGTCTGTAAAATTAGTTCTTCGAGAGCGAGAGTAACTTTTAGCACAAATGTAATGTTTTTTGTTCGTCGTCAGCTATTTTGTACAAAAGAAGCCAAATCCGATGAATGAAACGCAACGCGAGTTTCCTGCACGACGGTTTCAATGCGACTTGTTTACAACGCGTTTTAAACCGGTTTCAAACTACACTCGCAAGCAAAAATATGAAATCACCCTATTTATTCCGAGCGATCATAAGAACTAAATGACTAATAGAAGATCAATAAAAATGGCACCATTTTAAAGGTGACATTATAAACTTTAAATTGATACCATAGATACATATAATACATAGTCATTCAGTTCTTAAGACCGCTCGGAACACAAAGGGGTGATTCCATACTATTGCTCGTAAGTATAGTCGCGTTAAGTGTGGTCTCTCAACCGACGCTATGGCAGAAACTTATGCAACTCAAAAGTAACTAGAAGTTGCAGTTGCGTTTCACTGTGTGTTCTGGGCCAAACTGTGTGGAGTGTTTATATAGTATGTACCGCGTTTATTTTAACACCAGCGTGTTTGAGATGCAAGTCAGCGCACGTGCACGCTCAGCCATAGCACGAGCTTGCGTCGGCGCGCGTCGTGCAAGGCCGCGTGCGTGGCGCGTGCACCAGCCAGCGCGCCGGGCCGGTAGAGCCTTAGCGGCCGGAAGGATAGCAGCCTCAAATCGCTGCTCAGCTGGCATTCCGAATGATCGTGAAGTCGCGGCGGCTTCCGGCGCTGGTGGTGCGAGTGAGGCGGTGCACTGCCTGGTGCGACGTTTAGAACGTAGCCGCCGCATTTTCGCGCGTTTCGCACTAGAAACACTGGCTTGTTCGTGCGAGCGGGAGGCGCGTCGGCTCGTGCGAATCTCTCCGCGTATAGCGACCAGGCGCACGCTCGAGCGACACCAGTGTTGCCAGCCGCCGTCGCTCGACGCTAAACAGAAAACGGACACATTGATAGGAGCGCACCAAACGGGAGAAGCTCGGCGACTTTGCTTGTAACTACAAATTGTACGCATGCATTTTTAAGCGCAACTTTATTTAATTACAATTATTTAGTCATACACATCGAATACGATTCATGCCAAGTTTTTACTTTATACAGGGAGTTAGGTAAATTATATGAGCCGACAGTAGCCCATGTTAACATGGGCATATAAATGGTATGGTGAAGTCAGAAAATTGATATCTTCATTTTAATTGTTTTAATTTTTATACAAATCTGATTTTATAAAATTTGTTTTGTATGAAAATTAAAAAAAAATGATTATATCAAACTTCTGACTTCACCATACCATTTACATACCATACTAGTGTCGGCTCATATACCCATTTACCTAACACCATGTATTACTACAATATGCGCATGCATTTCATTCTACTAATTACATACTTAGACTTGATTTTTTAAATTACATTTACTACTATGAAACACATATGATTCATGTCCAGTTGTAAGTTTGTATAAGTCTTTTTTTGTAAATTTGTAGCTATGCAAAGCAAAGTTGCCGAGCTAATTTCTAATAACATAGGAGCAGAATCGGAAATCGGATGAAATTAAAACATCGAAGACGCAAGGAATAAATAGGCATAGGAAGAAATAAGAACTTTGCATTTGTTTTGATACATTATTTAGTGGTTTTTAAAGATGACCATCTATACTAATATTATAAATGCGAAAGTAACTGTCTGTCTGTCGGTCTGACTGTCTGTCTCGCTTTTACGCCTAAACCACTGAAAGGATTTTGATGAAATTTGGCATAGAGATAGTTTGAGTCCCGGGAAAGGACATAGGATAGTTTTTATCCCGGTTTTTGAAACAGGGACGCGCGCGATAATGTTTTTCTGTGACAAACAAAATTCCACGCGGGCGTAACCGTGGGCGGAAAGCTAGTAATACAAATAAAAGCTAATTAATAAATTTAATTAACTGCTCACAAAGCAGGCACAATCTATATGAGTCACATTTGACTCACGAAAGAGAAGTTATAGTAAAAATATCATAATCAGAGATGTATTCTCAAGATTTGTTTCTAGGTTCATTACCTACGCTTATGGCGTTTCCGTATTCAGTAAATATAACTCATAAGAAATTAGGTAAACTTGGCGACACACAGACAGTATTATTTTTACATATAGACAAATGCAAAGCTCAATATTCGTATCGCAAACTATACGACTACCTAATAACAGACTCAACAATAGACAGTAAAATGAGTACAACAAGTCTTTTACAGTCAAGAATATTGTATTCAAAATCAAACAAAATCAACCCTCAAATTACCTTTCAAATCAAATTCAAAACAAAATTCAAATATTTAATAATGAAATTCGTCCTACCATTTTTTCCCGCACAAACAATAGAAAAAATATATTTATAGAAACATATCAAATTGTATTAAAAATACAATCTAATCAAGGTATTTCTTATTATCTAATACTTATATTAGTCTTATGAAATGTATAAATTATGTAAACATAAGGTCAATGACATTGGTATGAATTTTAAGCTGTAGATTATTTTATGATAAAAATTATAATGTTTTGATATTGCTTGATAAATATTTTGCTTTGCAAATAATATATTTTATCATACTGATTTACCATACATCTTTTCGAGAGAGTAAATGGCTTCTTTGAAATAAAGCATGGATCAGTCAACTGGTGGTAAAATCATCAAAATTACTATAGTTTGGTTTCAATGTTGATTCTTTTTTATGACCTGTCAAAACTACATTCTCCTACTTTGTACAGCAAACAGAAACTAATGACGTCAAGTATTTACCAAATCAATTGACATTGTAATATTACAGTCAATGAAAATGTTACTGTGTTTAAAGGGCTAAAAAGAAGTGTTTCTAGAATCCATAATGTACAGTTTCTTGCGCTGCTTCTTCTTAGCACTGGCCCATTTATTGTCTCGAAACAGTGGTAGGGTTAATACTGGGACGTGTAAAAGTGCTTTTTAAAGCCTACTTGCAATAATAAAATATATATGTACTACGAGGTCTCAGTGCGCGTGGACGCTCAAGGTCACACACGAACCAATCACAGAGCTCTATTCAACGCTGTGCGTTCGAATTGCTGCTTCAATTAAGTAAGCATCGATTGTGAATACGGGTGTTAGTTTTATGAGATGGTAAACGAGGCCCTTAATATGATTTTAATTATTTAATTTATTTAATGCAATTATTATTGAAATTTTATGGGCCCTGGCCTGAAATAAATGAATTTTATTTTTATTTTTTACTAGCTGACCCGGCGAACTCTGTTCCGCCTTAAAGGCAATAAATAAGCCATCGCAATTTTTCCTTATTTGCTCACCGTTTAGACCTACCCTGGACTACGACAAACATTTTAAAACCAAAATCAGCTCAATCGGCCCAGCCGTTCTCGAGTTTTAACCAGACTAACGAACATCAATTCATTTTTATTTATATAGATTTATTTTTTAATTTCTTCACACAAGTCTCAAAATTCATACCAACGCTGACACATATAACTAAGTATAATAAATACGTAGTTAACGTACCTGGTTGGTAGGCGAAAGTCGGCTGGCGTCGTTATTGTGTTGTGACGGCGATCGGCGGCCCTCGCCCGGCGCTTCTAGCAGCTCAAACGTCACTCGGCACTCGTCGCCGCCGTACTGTGGAAGAGAATGTTAGTGTACAAATTCAAAATTCAAAATTTATTTATTGGAAACAAGAAAATTTGTACATGAAAAAGCGTGTACGATAATAGCCGCAATAGTTTCAGAGAACTGTGGTGCGACTACTAACGCCCACTTCCGTAAAAATATTCCATAAACATACTACTTTAGGCGTGCTGTTTGAATGTGTGTGATGTGTGTATGTGTGTGGTGTGTGTATGTGTGTGGTGTGTGTATGTGTGTGGTGTGTGTATGTGTGTGGTGTGTGTATTTGTGTGTAGTAAGAGTGTGTTGGCTTTAAAAATATAGAACCCAAGTTACCCGTTTAACGGCCGAATACTGAAACACTACTCAAATCTGTCACTCAGCTGACGGGCTCCTAAATTTAAGTATCCTTCAATTTTAAATGGTATTCTCAAACGCTACTCAACGGATTTGAAGCCGTGATCAGCTAAGCAGCTCTCAAATGTTTACATAATGGCAACATTTACCAAAAAAAAGTATGTTTTCATTTACACAAATGATAACTTTACGTCTTTTATCCATTACACGCAGCATCGTTTGGTTATGTATTGTCTTTTATGGAAATATACTCAATCAACTTAACATAGAACAGTTTATTTTTAGTTTCTATTATATATAAATCTCGTTTTATCATATAAAAATTAATGCTTGCATTTTTATTTAATTAAAAAAATAATTTTAAATGTGATACATTTTATTGTTGAAATCTATTAAGTAGCGATCGTGGACCGAAACGTAACCACAATTGACATTTGTTGACAGAGCATCAAATTGACAAATCAACAACTCTTGGAAATGCTGCTATGCGATGTCCCCTTAATCCTCAGAAATAGGCATGTTTATGTAAAGCGATTTCATAGCAGCTATTTTGGTTGTTATTTCGTGTCTTCGTGCACTATACGATGCACAGTTGGCTGTTAGATGTGGAAGATATTACCTAGTACACGTTCATAACTTCCCGTTGCGTAGAACAGTAGGGTTATAATAAGTATATTTTGGTCCACTGGTTGTATGGCATTTGGTGAGGGGTTTCAAAGAGCTTCCAAATTATGAATCCAGAAACAACACCGTTTCTTTAGAGACGCGGAACCTCGCTCGGAGTTGCATGTCATTATAATAATATTTTTCAATAGCGTTCAGCCTTATTGCATTCCTGCGATTAGATCTAGGTATTTCCTCGAGGCTCGAAAGAAATGATAACGATGACACACATTATTTACCACTATTTTGGTCGATTTAGGTATAAGAATAGGATTTAAGATACCGCGCAAGCACTCTCAAATTTAACAGCTGCTTAAGACGATTTGACAGTTGTTTGAGTAATGCTTAGCGTTGAATGGCGTTTCAGTATGCGAAAATTCATTTAAGTGGAGTTTGAGTGCAACTTAATTTGAGAGGTGCTTAAAAATTGAGAACTGCTCAGATATTGTTTTGAGTATGCGAAATGTAAGTTTAGGAGCTGCTTAACTATTTGAGAAGCCGTCAAATATTTAAATGGCGTTTCAGTATTCGGCCGTAAGAGATTTTCAATCTCCTGATAAGTGAGCGTATGAAGCCATTTATCAATCACAATTTTACATTCACGCAAGGTAAGTTTGTAGATGTTGAGAACTGAGAGAAAGTTGTTAACATTTAAAAAATCCAAGATATTATTGAAGCCATGATAGCCGAACGGTGAAGGGGTTACACTGGCCGACTCGTCATCCAAGGAACGAGGGTTCGATCACCGCCGCAAGACTATTGTAGTGAGCCCACTCGTGACACAAGCATATTAAAATTTAGCTTAGTACGAGGGGCTAACGGGACTATTAGTAATTTGTGCGACTATCTAAACGGGCGAAGATTGGGATAGAAACTAGTAAACTATATGACATCATCACTTTAAGAGCAAGATTCTCTATAATGTAAATGGCAAATGCTGCCTACATTAGATATTGGGGAATTTTGCGAGGGATGACGAATGGAAGGAGACATGGCCTCAAGGTCAACAAAAAGGCGTTGGGGCAAGTTATGCTCGAAGTTTGATCGAATTCTGCTAGCGAATCAGAAGTGAGGAGATATCCGTCGGTGACCCAAAGTAATCGCAGCCCGCTAATAGAATCACACAGCTCGTAGACCTGATGGTTTATAAGGCAAAAAATTCTCGGGTGGCGACAGAATCGGTCGCAGGAAGCATCTGGCTAGCAGAGGTAGCAATTAACTAACAAGTCTACTGTTGTTGATACTCACGACTTTAACAAGGAACGCGTTGTGGTCGTGTCGCAGATATCTGGCAGCTCATACCGTCCCGGGCGCACAGCTCAGCGGCGCGCACTGACCACGGCTCCGACACACAGTGCTACACTTAGCTACAAGTCTAGCGCATAATTGAAATCGCCTGAGGTATGAGAACAACAGCACTGTGGCAAACCGAACCTCTTTGTTTTTGATATTTTTTATTTTTCTTTAACAATTCTGTTTTTGACTGCTGTCTTGATCGTAGTGTCTTAGCAACGGTACGAAATAAACGCGAAGTAAATTTACTTGAATATTTTTCACTCTTTTGCACGGCCAAAACTCTGATCCCTCACTGTCTTCAACAAGCAACATCTTAGCCCAGCTGATGTGCTTCAGACTGCTGTGACATCAAGTCACCCCTCCCGTGCTACTTCCATACCTCAGTTATGCACTAAACCTCTACCTAGTTGCGGCTCTGATGTGATATCTAGTGTACTCACGACTTTGGCTCCATTATTCGGCACCAGGAATTTTGCCTACTTAGGTAAATACGACTGCGAGACAGTTAGCTACTTAGTTGTGGCTCTGATGTAGTGTCTAAAGCCCGGTCTGCGAGCGCGTAGAATTTCGTCCAATGACCCCAAGCTACCCATCCTTATCGCTCGCGCGTAATTATATTGCTGTCGCGACTGTGCGACGGGCGCCCGCAGTGAGTGTGCGAGCGCGACAGCAACATAATTACGCGCGAGCGATGATGGGTAGCTTGGGGTCATTGGACAAAATTCTACGTGCTCGCAGACCAGACTATAGTATACTCACTGGGGTTTTGCTACCTAGCTACAACAGCAGTGAGGACCTCGGGCCCTAGTTTTTTTTGCGGCATCTAACGAATATTTGCACCTAAATCTTGCTCTAGCAAACATCACAAGTATACTCACGACTTTAACAAGGAACGCGTTGTGGTCGTGTCGCAGATATCTGGCAGCTCGGCGCACGTATCCCAGCGGCCCGCGCATACCGTCCCGGGCGCACAGCTCAGCGGCGCGCACTGACCACGGCTCCGACACACAGTGCTACACTTAGCTACAAGTCTAGCGCATAATTGAAATCGCCTGAGGTATGAGAACAACAGCACTGTGGCAAACCGAACCTCTTTGTTTTTGATATTTTTTATTTTTCTTTAAGAATTCTGTTTTTGACTGCTGTCTTGATCGTAGTGTCTTAGCAACGGTACGAAATAAACGCGAAGTAAATTTACTTGAATATTTTTCACTCTTTTGCACGGCCAAAACTCAGATCCCTCACTGTCTTCAACAAGCACCATCTTAGCCCAGCTGATGTGCTTCAGACTGCTGTGACATCAAGTCACCCCTCCCGTGCTACTTCCATACCTCAGTTATGCACTAAACCTCTACCTAGTTGCGGCTTTGATGTGATATCTAGTGTACTCACGACTTTGGCTCCATTATTAGGCACCAGGATTTTCGCCTACTTAGGTAAATACGACTGCGAGACAGTTAGCTACTTAGCTGTGGCTCTGGTGTAGTGTCTAAAGCCCGGTCTGTGAGCGCGTAGTTTTGTCCAATGACCCCAAGCTACCCATCCTTATCGCTCGCGCGTAATTATATTGCTGTCGCGACTGTGAGACGCGCGCCCGCAGTGAGTGTGCGAGCGCGACAGCAACGGAACACAAAGCTTGGGGTCATTGGACAAAATTCTACGTGCTCGCAGACCAGACTATAGTATACTCACTGGGTCTTTGCATAACTAGGGGTTTAGCTACCTAGCTACAACAGTAGTAAGGACCTCGGGCCCTAGTTTTTTTTTCGGCATCTAGCGAATATTTGCACCTAAATCTTGCTCTAGCAAACATCACAAGAATACTCACGACTTTAACAAGGAACGCGTTGTGGTCGTGTCGCAGATATCTGGCAGCTCGGCGCACGTATCCCAGCGGCCCGCGCATACCGTCCCGGGCGCACAGCTCAGCGGCGCGCACTGACCACGGCTCCGACACACAGTGTTGCAGCTGTGAAAGGATATAGCTCGGTTATTATTACCTTCTAAGTCATACAAGTAAACAAGCAAATTTAAGTCGTAAAGGTATAATATCTAATTTCCTGTAAATAAGCTTTAAAAACGCTTCTACAAAAGACAATGCTGGAAATTGGCGCCGTTTTTTGGCGCGGCCATCTACCAACCCTTGTTTTTATATTACAAAATAAACCAAACTTACTATATGACATGTATACCTGTAAGTAAACTCAATCTGAAGTTCAGATTCTGAACTGTTGAGTTACGAGCATTAGAAGTTTGATGATTTTACATATTAGGTTTGCCTTTTGCGCGCAAGTTTTGTAAGAAATTGCTAGGTGTTAATTATGAAGACATCAGTAGGAAGGCAGCATGCGTATATCAACACTGAAAAATTCAGTGAATTGCACATCGCATGTTTTTACATCATTGTCTTCAAGTACAATTTTGTTATTAATAAAAGGAAATATTTCAATAAATTAAAAAATTATTAGTACACAAAAAACTGCTGTTACATTTTAATAAACTGTAATGTTCATTGAAGTAACTTTTATTTTTTTTATTTGCTAAAAACACAGTAATACAGGGTGACAAACTTTAACCAAATGATATTAATTTAGCGATAGTCGATTACCAATTAAAAAGGACAAATATTTGAATTGATTATATTAAAGTATAAAAATAGAAAATGTATAGTTATCGCCATTCAATTTTAATACACAATCGATTTCCACATCAGAAATTACTAATTTTGTCAATCCTACTAACCAACTGCTATTTATTAGTTATCAAATACTGACCTGCCTAACAGCGATAGACACCAGTTTATCCAGCGTATACGCAGGATACGCCTTGATGCCCAACATCTCCCTCGCGGCATCCTCATAGGCCGCCGGCTCAGTGTTGCCATCTAACACTCCTTTGACCAGCTCCAGGAGTGCGTTGTAATAGTCCGCTGGGGAGGTCACGTCCGCTGGTAGGTCTGTGGAAGATTGGAGGTAGGTAAGTAGTGTTAGAGGAAGTTAAAATTAAAATTGTGACACTTTATACTAGATTCAATAAGCCTGGGTTGCACCAACTTACTTTATCTCTAAAAAAAATGTCAAAAATCTGTAAAATTCCATTCGCTGGTTATCGCTTAAGTTACTGTTAAGATTAGGTAATGCAACTCAGCCTAAGACAATATAAAACTAGAAAACATCAGTAGGAAGGCAGCATGCTTATATCAACACTGATATTCAGATATTTGCACATCGCATGTATTTACATCATTGTTTTCTAGTGTTTTAACAGAATAATTTGAAATAACATTGCGCGGTGTTTATCATTTCCCAGCACGAAGACGGCAAGCAAATAGTCTTAACGCAGTCACTATTCACTGTTAGCACCCCGTAAGCGACACTCGGATGACTTGCTGCGCGGCCGCTAGACCTAACGACGACAAGAAAATAGTCTTAACGCTCTCACTATTCGTAAGAGTATTAACTAATCACTCACTGTAAGGCTTGAGCCGTAGCACTGTGGCAACATAAGAATGCCTAGATGCGCGGCGCTCATCTCTCGTCACACCCACGTAGCACTAACGCGATATTCTTAATGGCGCAATTTCACTAGTCGATGGGTCCGCATGCGGCGTGCGAGAGATTTCTGGAACGCGTGCCAGAGGGCCCGCCACAGAACCCTCATAGCACTAACGTAACATTCTTAACGCAATCACAATACGGGAATAGGTAATTCAACAGTCTTAATAACTCACTGTTAGGCTTAAGCCGTAATGCCGTAGCCACACTAGGGTGCCTGGCGGCGCGGCGCTCTGCGTCCGCCAAGGCCGAGGCAGTCCGTAGGGCTCCGGCCAGTCGCTGGCACACTGCCGCGTGAAGCCGCAGGAATAGATACCACGACGATGTGCAGACGAAGCGCGCCTCCTGGGAATCAACAGTGTGATATAGAAAAATAACAGAATAGAAAGATTTTGGACTCTCAAACAAATAACTATACGTATCGTGAAAAAAAAAATAATGCTCACTTCAGAGATTGATTTTTATAGCAGTGATGCTGATAAAAAAATTTGAAGCGAAGTGTCGCTTTGTCTAAGTAAAAAAATGAAAACAGCTGATCTTAATGCCTTTTATGACACAACTCTACGCAAAAGACCTAAGGTCTCAATTGGGCTTACACGTTTAAGATTCGACGTTACATCCTTCGAATTAAAAAGAAACCCGAGGCTGACCCGAAACTAACTGAACAAATCGTGAACAACAATAGGAGTATTACAAAGGCAATTTATCCCATTACAAGTTACATAAAAACACAAACTCACATTTGGCGGGTGATCTCTGTAGTCCAAATCACTCTCCTGCTTGATGTCGTTCTTTATGGACGTGTCTTCGTTGCTGCTGCTTCGTTTCACGCTGTTTGTTGCACTCACTGGCTCTAGAATAGAATTGATATGTTAAAAATATAGAAAACTTTATCAAAGACATAAAAATAAGAGAAATATTATTATGGAATGTAATAAGTCGCTATTTAGTGTTTAACAGTAACATAATTATTAATAGTGTCTACAACATAAAGTAGCAGAGTATGCGCTTTAAAAGTATAGTAAGGCAGATTTCGTAAGAATAATTGAACTAATTTATGTAACTAGATTTTATATCATTATAAGTGTAAAACTGGTTGAGAGAAGATGGTTTAATAAACACCTCTGAAGAAGATCATAATTTGTATTGATTCATCCTCAAGACTCAACTTACTTCAGGAACATCTCTACAGGTGGTCTGACACAGAATGTGCATTTCGTTAAATGCGTATTTCTATACAAATGTAAAGGCACAAGTGTAGGAAGTATACACGGCCACACTGTTAACTATCCATATTTTTGCTCTCGCTCTCATCAAATTGTAATTCTTTGCGATAGAACGAGACGACATGACCGGCAATGGGTAGTTAACACTGTTGCCGATAGTACAGTGCATTTGTCTTAAGGAATAGGGACTCTACGCTCACTAGGGAGTTAGTTATGATTAAAATTTGTATGGAAAAGTGCACATTCTGGATTAGACCCCTCTAAATATGGGAGTATTTGTAACCCATTTATTGCAGTAAATGTAACCTCAAAATAGAGACATCAGTAGGAAGGCAGCATGCGTATATCAACACTGACATTCAGTGAATTGCACATCGCATGTGTTTACATCATTGTCTCGTAAACGAACTAAATAAATTACGAATTACACGATTAATTTAAACTATAATACACCATGATATTCCAGACATTTAGTCCAAAACGTATTTTGGATGTCGGACTGGCCGACTCGTGATCCGAGGAACGCGGGTTCGATTCCCGCCGCTCGACTATTGTGGTGAGCCCACTCGTAACACAAGTATATCTATATCTATAAAAGCGAAAGGTCACTGATTGACTGACTCTTATCACGAAATCTCAGAAACTACAAGTGCTAGGAGTCTCAAAATTGCATGGGGGTTCCTTTTAGAACGTAGGTGCTCACTAATTTTGCAAAATTCAATCCTTAACGGGGTAAAACGGGATCCACGCGTACGAAGTCACGGACGGCCGCTAGTCCTACTAATATTATAAATGCGAAAGATTGGATGTCTGGATGTCATGATGTTTGTTACTCTTTCACGCAAAAACTACTGAACGGATTTTGATGAAACTTTGCTATATTATTGTTTATAACCCAGAATAACATATAGCCTATAATTTATAACGATCTGTGACAAACGAAATTTCACGCGGGTGAAGTCGCGGGCGGCCGCTAGTTATACATATTTAGCTTACCACGAGGGGCTAACGGGATTATAAGTAACTTGTATAAAATGTATAAATGTTTACCTTTACTATCTGTATTGTTGTTGTTCTTAGGTTTGTTTTCTTTGTCATTCTTGTTGTTCCTGCTGCTCTTGTCTGATGCGGCATCAGATTCTGATGACTGTTGACAAAGGAATTAAAAATTATTATCTATAAAACTAATGACAATTAAATCACACCAGGCAAAGAAAGAGCTTTATAATAATATTAAGAAACGTTTCTTTACATTTTTATAATAAATTAACACTTTCCTGGACAGTGAACTGCTATATCAGTCATAACAATTAAACTTCCATTGTATTATTTCTATGTCAGCTACAAACTGAAACCATTTAGATTTTAATAATATTGTAACATAGTTTTCTATAAGTGAAATGTACAATTTCTTTTGCACAACTGCTGGAAGTGTTTTATGTTCCTTTTAACACATTTCATAACTTATAATTGGGATTTTTTGTTTGTTTGTTTGTAAACAAATTTATTTCTGTGCTTACGAAATTGCGGGCAACTTGAAAACTTGTTTTTGTCTAATTTAACGTGAAAATGAAGCTGTATAAATAGAGAACTAAGAAAAAGAGACATCAGTAGGAAGGCAGCATGCGTATATCAACACGAATATTCTGTGGTTTGCACATCGCATGTGTTATCATCATAGTCTCATGTACACTTAACACTTTAACAGCATTTCTGAACTATAGGTTTAACTAAGTCAGTGTCTGAGGTATGTTATAGTTCCAAAATACTGGACTGTCCTATCGATGACATTGACAGTGGGGCGCCACCGTCAATACCGGATCGCTGGTTCCGATTTTTGCCATGTTGGAAACCATATAGTTGAACGATGGTAGCGCCCCCCTGTCATTGAGTTTGGTGGGACAGTTCAGCGTGGGTCATCTATAGCGGCACGGGAGGTTTTTGTGACGGTCAAATGTCACAGAACTGACGGTTAACCGCAATTAACCGCCTCTGTGGTCTAGTGGTAAGACCACCTGCTTCAGTCGCAGAGGTGCCGTCGAGGTTCGATTCCCAGTGGCGGCAGATTTTTCTGTTCGGTTTGGTTGGTGGTAGGGTTTATCTAAGTCCGCCTGGCTAACTACCACCATCTTACCTAAGTCTGTCGCCATAACAACAATGTTAACAGCATTGTTGTGTTCCGGCAGTTAGAGGTAAGATAGCCAGTTCCTCCGTGGTTGAGGATTCCGGGTGAAGCTCGCTTCCACCTTCGGCCTGATCGTCACTTACCATCAGGTGAGATACAGGCCAAGAGCTTCCTCGTTGTGGATAAAAAAAAAGATTTGTGTGCTCCGTCACGTCATAATATGTCAATGTCACCCCTCCCATGCCGTTACATACCTCAGGCACTGAGTTAAGTGCCAGACCTTTAACAGTAATTCTAAACTAGCATTTACCTCTTGCTTCTCTTGCTTGACATTCGACCCGTTGTTGGTTTTTTCGTCGGCAGGCTCAGCGGGACTGCCCGGGCTTGGCGGGTCGATTTTTTCCTCTGTAACAAAATAAGATTGGCATTTTACACACAAAGATGAGTATTGTTATTTTGTAGTTTTGTATTGAGTTTTGGAGACATCAGTAGGAAGGCAGCATGCATATATCAACACTGGCATTCAGTGAATTGCACATCGCATGTGTTTACATCATTGTCACCTTATTATAGTTTTAAAAGTAAAGCCTTGTATTTATTTGATCGAGCCGATCATTCGCCTGAGCATGCTCAAGTGGATACAAGGCTTAAAATATCCAAGTTGTTTGGGACTCAAATGCCCGTTTTCACCATCAATCCCTAATTTTTAAGTGACACCTATGACAACAAAACTCCTGTTATATGTTACCATAGGGGTCACTTAAAAATTAGGGATAGATGGTGAAAACGGACATTAGTGTTAAGTCAGTACACAACCCTATCCATATCCATAATAATCTTTACTTATTTTGAAACTAGAGACAACGTAAAATTTGCAAGTATGTATTTGTTTGGGACTTTCCAAGATTAGGCTTTTCCAAGTATTAATTCAATACACTCGCTGACATAGCCCGACGGATTAGCAAGCTGAAGTGGCAATGGGCAGGGGACTAGTCCGCAGAACTGACGGCCGATGGGGCAGCAAGGTTCTGGAGTGGAGGCCGCGTACCGGAAAACGCAGCGTGGGACGTCCACCCTCAAGGTGGACCGACGACATCATAAAGGTAGCTGGAAAGCGCTGGAGGCAAGCCGCTACCAACCGGGTAACATGGAAAGCATTGGGGGAGGCCTATGTTCAGCAGTGGACGTCCTGTGGCTGAGATAATAATGAAGCAAGTTTCATCTTCTATCTTTACTATGTATTTACAAGAAAAAAGTATTTAAGTATGTTTATATCCGTTGTCTGATAACAACAGTACAAGCTTTGCTTAGTTTGGGATTAGATGGCGCAGAAAAAACAGGTAGTCCAAGAATAATTCAGTACATACCTTCATCCCTCTCATCGTCGCTCAACGGCTGTCTAGGATGCGCGAACAGATCCGGCAAGAACTGTCTTAACAACTGCTTGATTCTTCGCTTTTCTGCCTTCTGAATCGCCGTCTGCCTTCTGGCGTGGTGTATGAGTAGCTCCGTACAGTCTCGGAGGATCTTTATCGCTGTGGAAAAGAATGGAGGTTAGTAGTGGTAAAAGTGGGGGGTTGGGGATGGTATGGGGTTATAATGTCAGTAGGAAGGCAGCATGCGTGTATCAACAGTGTTCGTTCTGTGTTTGCACATCGCATGTGTTTTCATCATAGATTTTTGGATATGTTTGATTTTTTAAAGACTGTTGAACTAGTATGATATACTTATATCAATATGTCGTTAAATTGATTCTTCAGGTAGTTGACTCCATCATTAAATTTTCAGATTATTTATGAGTTACATAAATCCAAACTTGTATGGCAAGACATCAACACTTCACAACGTTGATTGATCGATTTCAAAGAAACTAAAAGTAGAAATCAGTAACGCCATCACCATCGCGCACTCAGGCTGCACGCATTGGTTTATGGGTCTCCAAACTTTGAAGCCTCGGGGCCATAATATTTTTTTCAGTATGTTGCAAGGGCCATAACAATTAAATTTCTCTGCCCACCTATGCAAACATAGGCTTAATCTTAAGCGGTCGCGGGCCGGATTGATGGCAGTGGCGGGCCGTAGTTTGGAGAAACCTAGTTTAGTCTAACCTTAAGTCGACCTATAATAACACTGTTATGAGTATGTGTTAGTGTTGATATACGTGTTTGTTTACGTGTTATTATCATGTACATCTATGTAATGTTCTTACCTTCATGTCTTCCTCGCACAGCATAATCCAAACTTAGATGTGGGCCCGGTCGGCGCGCGGCGTAAGCGCTCTCTAGCTCGTTGAATAATGTCTTGGAGCGCATCGCTTTGAGGTCGTTCTGCTTGAAGTTGATGCCCTGATGGTCTAAAGACTTCAGGTAGTATTTCTCGTTTTGCTCGCGCCATTGCTTGTTGAAGCCCTGTAGAAAGATGTTGGTTAATATTATATTGAAACTTATACAAGGGGAATGGAAGCCGCGTACCGGAAAACGCACCCACAAGTTTAGTGGACCGACGACATCATAAAGGTAGCAGGAAGGCGCTGGACGCAGGCCGCTACCAACTGGGCAATGTAGAAATCATTGGGGGAGGCCTATGTTCAGCAGTGGACGTCCTATGGCTGAGATGATGATAAACAAGGGGTTTTTAAACTAATAAAGAATTTAAAATTTGCTGGAGGCGTATCAGATGCTTATTTCAGCTCATTTAGTCTGAGGTAAGGTTATAAGTGACCTTAGTCATTACAACACACGATTTAGAACGAAACGTGGCAATAGGACGGGCTCATAGCTCATAGAACCGATGGCAGCTGGAGCAGAAAGTTCTCTAGTGGCTATGGACTGGAGGAAGACGTAATGTAAGAAGCAAGCCAGGCTTCTCACTCGGCGGACCGACGATCTAGTAAAGGTCATGGGAAGTAGATAGAAAGTATTTACAAGTTATCACAGTGTACAACAATGGTATTACATAAAAAGATCTATGACTGACAATAGATATTGAGTAACTTACGCTGCTTCTTCTCAGCACTGGCCCATTTATTGTCACGAATACTGGGACGTGTAAAAGTGCTTTTTAAAAGCCTATTTGCAAAAATAAATAAAAACTCAGTGATTGCAGGAGACCCACGAACCATTTTATTTTGCCTTAGCCAAAAGTACCTCGTTTCGGGCAATTCGGGTTCAGTCGTTGTGAAAATTACTCAATAAGTTGCACAAATTGTAGCCTACAAATCACAAATTAACAAATATTAATCAAAATAACATATCTTACCTTCTGAGCCTCCCTCCATTCCTCCTCCTTAGCCTTCAGCCGCCTAAGCACCACCGGCACGGCTACCACAGGGTTCTTCTTCAGCCCCGCTATGATATCCACCGCCTGCAACCAACGACGCACAGGTTATTATATTTGGAAGGCTCAAGGCTCACTTGCACAGTTCAATGTAACATTACATAGGTATTGGACATAGAAAATGTATGTAGTTTTATTTTTACAGTTATAAAAAATTGTCAGACCGACATTGTTAACTGTAACTAAGTTTTTTATTATCTGTGTCGCGGCCAATGATCTGTAGGTCAGGGCTAGAATGACAGACGTCAATCATAAGACGTCAATTAATGCACCAAATATCTATATCTATAAAAACGAAAGGTCACTGACTGATTGACTGACTGACTCACTCACAAATCTCAGAAACTACAAGTGCTATGAGTCTCAAATTTTGCATGGGGGTTCCTTTTAGAACGTAGGTGCTCACTAAGATAGGATTTTACAAAATTCAACCCCTAAGGGGGTAAAACGGAGTTCACGCGTACGAAGTCGCGGGCGGCCGCTTGTAAGACATAAATCCAGTGCTTTATGCGTGTTTTCACTTGTCAGGTTAATCGATATTTATAAATCGATACATACACAACATTATGATCTTTACAAGTAAAATAAACTCATAGAAAAGACGCAATATTCACGTCAATGCCGGACTTTAAACAGCAATATCTACATGAAATAAAATCATAATTTGTCCTTGAACTGTCTACATTTCGTAATAACATGACGGTCTGACTCATAGTCTACATATTAATGTTAATTCTTCTTGTCGTGTCGACAACAAACCTACACAGTGTCAGCCCAAAACTCCGCTACAAGAGTGGCGTTGTCAGTAGCATTAATTAAATCTTCCTGCGTGCAGTTTATTAATTTAAATCAAATTAAGGTATACTTGAACTGTGCATGTGAACCTTTATTTTATTATCTATAGCAGTCCATTTACTACAAAAGAAATTAGGAAGGGATTGCAACTTAAAAAGGAATGTAAAAAACAAACTAAAAGATGCATTGACCTTTTTTAGTCATGCTTTAGTTTAAAAAAGGATTGCTATAAAGTATACATTCAAATCAGGATTGCAGGATTCGAACCTGCTTTCTCTGGTTTAAAGACTATAGCTAGCCACATAATAAAAATAATTCATACACCTGTAAAAAAAGTATACTATAGGCCACAGTTCCAGCTACCCATTTCCGGACATGTCGTCTCGTTCTATCGCAAAGAATAGCCATTTGATAAGAGCGAGAGAAAACACGAAAATGGGTAGCTGGATCTGTGGCATACTGTACCTATAGGTCGACCAAGATGTTAGAGCCAACGGATTTTTCTATAGTCTGGTCTGCGAGCACGTAGAATTTTGTCCAATGACCCCAAGCTACCCATCCTTATCGCTCGCGCGTAATTATATTGCTGTCGCGACTGTGCGACGGGCGCCCGCAGTGAGTGTGCGAGCGTGGTAGCTTGGGGTCATTGGACAAAATTCTACGTGCTCACAGACCAGACTATAGAACTAAAATCAAATTTTGTAATTCAGGGGTTTAGTTGTCAAAAATCCGCCGTCTCTAAAATAGCAGTCGCACTATAGGGTGATTAAAAGTAAATTAACAACGAAAATAAAGCATAAAAAGCGTAACACTTGCCACATCGACCGAGTGTAGGATAGACAGTGATGCATCATGGAAGCGTGCATGCATATGCTGTTCAAATCTACGTATAACGTTAGTGTGCTTGTGAAGTGTAGTGGATATCTATTTGTGTATGTGTTCGTGTGTCTATTTTTTAAACGTGAACTTGGCGATAAAAGTTCAATGTGTGTAATAAAATCGATGCCTTAGTGTAGTGTGACTAGTATACACGATGTGTATCGTATGACATGGTATGTAGTGACTAGTATACACAGGGTGTATCGTAGTGTTGTGACAAGTATACACAGGGTGTATTGTAATGTGACAAGTATACACGGGGTGTATTGTAGTGTTGTGACAAGTATACACGGGGTGTATTGTAGTTTTGTGACTAGTATACACGGGGTGTATTGTAGTGTTGTGACAAGTATACACGGGGTGTATCGTAGTGTTGTGACAAGTATACACGGGGTGTATTGTAGAGTGTAGTGTGACTTGTATACACGTCGAGTCTATAGCGACATTATGTTGTGTAGTGTGGCTTGTAGCGTCACTGTGACTAGTATACACGGGATGTATTGTAGTGTGTAGTGTGGCTAGTAGCGTCACTGTGACAAGGGCTAGTAGCGTCACTGTGACAAGTATACACGGGGTGTATCGTAGTGTGTTATG
Organism: Ostrinia nubilalis; assembly: GCF_963855985.1. Classification (NCBI taxonomy): domain Eukaryota; kingdom Metazoa; phylum Arthropoda; class Insecta; order Lepidoptera; family Crambidae; genus Ostrinia; species Ostrinia nubilalis. Next base: position 7,673,640 of record NC_087114.1, on the reverse strand, counting down.
GTGTGTAGTGTGGCTAGTAGCGTCACGCCCGTACCACCTTATCGCCTTATATGCGCCGTAATGCCCTCTGGTGGATGGTGGGCGAGTGTCCGCCCAGGCAGTCGTCGAGGCGTCATCCGAGCTTAGTGACGTCACGATGTGTGTAGCCACTAGTATACACGTAGCGTGTGTAGTGTCTTGAGTGACATGATCGTTTGTAATGTCAGGATAGCGACATGATACTGTATTGTAGTGACTGGACTAGTATACACGGGGTGTACTGTAGTGTGTAGTGTGGCTAGTATACACGGGGTGTATCATAGCGACATAGTGTTGTGACAAGTATACACGGGGTGTATTGTAGTGTGTAGTGTGGCTAGTAGCGTCACTGTGACAAGTATACACGGGGTGTATGTTGTGACAAGTATACACGGGGTGTATGTTGTGACAAGTATACACAGGGTGTATCTTAGTGACATTATGTTGTGTATCATGGTGTGTAGTGTGGCTAGTAGCGTCACGCCCGTACCACCTTATCGCCGTATATGCGCCGTAATGCCCTCTGGTGGATGGTGGGCGAGTGTCCGCCCAGGCAGTCGTCCAGACGGTGTCTGGCTGCATCGTCTGCGCTCATCCGAGCGAGCTTCTTCTGAACGCCTTCTAATACGCGAATGGTGGCTGCGTTGGTTTCGATTACCACGTCCAGCTGGAAAAGATTTAAAGTTTTAGTTTTGCTTTAAAGTTTTAGTTTTGTAACGACATCATGTCACCTTAACATAAACCCTCTTAAGAATGCCATGTTGTAACTATGCCTTTAGAATAGAATAGAATACATTTATCTATATAAATAAAAATGAATCGTTGTTCGTTAGTCTGATTAAAACTCGAGAACGGCTGGGCCGATTGAGCTGATTTTGGTTTTAAAATGTTTGTCGTAGTCCAGGGTAGGTCTAAACGGTGAGCAATTAAGGAAAAATTGCGATGGCTTATTTATTGCCTTTAAGGCGGAACAGAGTTCGCGGGGTCAGCTAGTTTGTAATAAATGTGGTACATACATACTTTTTTTAATAGAATAACCTAAAGTCCGATCGCCAAGCAGATAAAATTTCGCACGTAATTTAATATATTGCTGTCGCGACTGTGCGACGGATGGCCGCAGTGAGTTTGCGAGCGTAACAGCATTATAATTACACGCGAGCGATAAGGATGGGTAGCTTGGGGTCATTGGACGAAATTCTATCTGCTTGGCGACCGGACTCTACTAGAATTTATTAATAATCTCACCTCAAACCGCTCGTCCTCGCAGCGGTAGATGTACTCCTCGTACTGGGTCTTGCGTGACGTCACGAACGTCGAGTCCTCGCTCCAAGTCGGGAACGACACCCAGGTATCATTCAATACCTGAAAGAAATGTAGGTTTGAATACATATGATACAGGTAAAGGATATTATTTAACTAAACAAAATAATACAGTAGTGAAATAAGTAATACTTATTTGTAAGGCATTTGTTTTAAGATTAAAAACCAGACGACTTTTCCATATGCTTTACTTGAATTCCTCATTCATCGTGGATCTCTTAAGCTTCTCAGAAACTCTAAATGTCTTATAATTATTTAGGAATTCAAATTAGTAAAAATAAATTAAGTTCATTACATTTGACTCAAGGTTTTCAGAGCTAAAATTCAGACACCAAATTATTAAAGTTTATTTAGTTTTCCAGAGCTAAAATTCAGTGTTTTCAGCTAAACTTTCTAAATTACTTGGCAAAATCAACTAACTTGTGCATAAAAAGTTAACTTAATACTAACCTCTTTGCACAGCGCTGTGCGGCCAGAACAACGGCGCGCGGCGGCGTCCCGCGGCAACGCACAGTATGACGTGCCCAGACGCTTGCACGTTGACAGATCTGCGGGACAAAAGAGTAACTTTAATACGAAATCAAATACATAGCCTAAACACTTATAAGTGAACGCAAGTCAATAATTCCAATAGTAGTTTCCACTACAATGGTGTTTGTCCTTAATTTTCACCTGGATTGTAAACCACAGGAGTTGATTTGTACATTGTTGTTATTGCGTTATACTTAGGTAAGATGGTGGTGGTGAGCCAGACGATAGTTTACATCTGTCAGCCCAAAACTCCGCTACAAGAGTAGCGTTGTCAGCAGCATTCATTAAATCCTGCTGCGTCAAGTTGCTCGGGCACTCAGGGAAAGACTTCATGAGTTTCGTCGACTGGGAAACAAAACCGTACCTGCACTCGGAGAGCCATCCGAGAAAACCTGACCAGATTGTCCTTACTACGGCCATACGAAGTCTATTTAAAGTCTTCCTATATTAGGTATAGATAGATAAATGTTATAACCACGCACTTTTTCTATATACATCACTATCGACTCACCAATATCCATAGCGGCGTCGCCCTGAGGTCTATCGTGCCTCAGCTGCGCCCCCAAGTGTCCCACGGGCTCGTAGAGGACGCACTTGTCCCGGTCGCTGCGGTCTACCTTAGTACTCTATCAATATACATCACTATCGACTCACCAATATCCATAGCGGCGTCGCCCTGAGGTCTGTCGTGCCTCAGCTGCGCCCCCAAGTGTCCCACGGGCTCGTAGCGGACGCACTTGTCCCGGTTGTCCCGGTCGCTGCGGTCTACCTTAGTACTCTATCAATATACATCACTATCGACTCACCAATATCCATAGCGGCGTCGCCCTGAGGTCTGTCGTGCCTCAGCTGCGCCCCCAAGTGTCCCACGGGCTCGTAGCGGACGCACTTGTCCCGGTCGCTGCGGTCTACCTTAGTACTCTATCAATATACATCACTATCGACTCACCAATATCCATAGCGGCGTCGCCCTGAGGTCTGTCGTGCCTCAGCTGCGCCCCCAAGTGTCCCACGGGCTCGTAGCGGACGCACTTGTCCCGGTCGCTGCGGTCTACCTTAGTACTCTATCAATATACATCACTATCGACTCACCAATATCCATAGCGGCGTCGCCCTGAGGTCTGTCGTGCCTCAGCTGCGCCCCCAAGTGTCCCACGGGCTCGTAGCGGACGCACTTGTCCCGGTCGCTGCGGTCTACCTTAGTACTCTATCAATATACATCACTATCGACTCACCAATATCCATAGCGGCGTCGCCCTGAGGTCTGTCGTGCCTCAGCTGCGCCCCCAAGTGTCCCACGGGCTCGTAGCGGACGCACTTGTCCCGGTTGTCCCGGTCGCTGCGGTCTACCTTAGTACTCTATCAATATACATCACTATCGACTCACCAATATCCATAGCGGCGTCGCCCTGAGGTCTATCGTGCCTCAGCTGCGCCCCCAAGTGTCCCACGGGCTCGTAGAGGACGCACTTGTCCCGGTCGCTGCGGTCTACCTTAGTACTCTATCAATATACATCACTATCGACTCACCAATATCCATAGCGGCGTCGCCCTGAGGTCTGTCGTGCCTCAGCTGCGCCCCCAAGTGTCCCACGGGCTCGTAGCGGACGCACTTGTCCCGGTCGCTGCGGTCTACCTTAGTACTCTATCAATATACATCACTATCGACTCACCAATATCCATAGCGGCGTCGCCCTGAGGTCTATCGTGCCTCAGCTGCGCCCCCAAGTGTCCCACGGGCTCGTAGAGGACGCACTTGTCCCGGTCGCTGCGGTCTACCTTAGTACTCTATCAATATACATCACTATCGACTCACCAATATCCATAGCGGCGTCGCCCTGAGGTCTGTCGTGCCTCAGCTGCGCCCCCAAGTGTCCCACGGGCTCGTAGCGGACGCACTTGTCCCGGTCGCTGCGGTCTACCTTAGTACTCTATCAATATACATCACTATCGACTCACCAATATCCATAGCGGCGTCGCCCTGAGGTCTGTCGTGCCTCAGCTGCGCCCCCAAGTGTCCCACGGGCTCGTAGCGGACGCACTTGTCCCGGTTGTCCCGGTCGCTGCGGTCTACCTTAGTACTCTATCAATATACATCACTATCGACTCACCAATATCCATAGCGGCGTCGCCCTGAGGTCTGTCGTGCCTCAGCTGCGCCCCCAAGTGTCCCACGGGCTCGTAGCGGACGCACTTGTCCCGGTCGCTGCGGTCTACCTTAGTACTCTATCAATATACATCACTATCGACTCACCAATATCCATAGCGGCGTCGCCCTGAGGTCTGTCGTGCCTCAGCTGCGCCCCCAAGTGTCCCACGGGCTCGTAGCGGACGCACTTGTCCCGGTCGCTGCGGTCTACCTTAGTACTCTATCAATATACATCACTATCGACTCACCAATATCCATAGCGGCGTCGCCCTGAGGTCTGTCGTGCCTCAGCTGCGCCCCCAAGTGTCCCACGGGCTCGTAGCGGACGCACTTGTCCCGGTTGTCCCGGTCGCTGCGGTCGCCGCGGTCGTTGCGGTCGGTGCGGTCGCGCTCGCGGTCGTAGCTCAGCAGGCTGTTGGTGTTCGGGTAGCTGGTGTTGTTGTAGCCTGTTGAAGAAAGTTTTTGTGTTATGGTTGGTCGTTTCAAATAAGAGTTCACTGCTGGACAAAGGCCAGAACCAAATATTGGCACAATGACCGGTCCTGCCCTTTTCGCATTCAGATGCTTCCCACGGATCCTTCCAGTGGGAGCCCTGCCTACACTACGTTTTCAGGTCTGTAGTCGCCACTCGAGAACTTTTCTTCCCTGAATGTATTTGCTACATTTATTTTCTACCACTTCAAAACATAGCTGGACTGGATGTCGCTGGTTGAGAAGGTTTGACGCGGTTTTCGGAATTATGTACCGACTATCGTCCAGCATCGAACTGTATACCTAGAGAAGCAATATTTTGTCCCTCGTGGGCGTCAAACCTATGTGCAGCGCTGTTTATGAACTGCCAATAATTGCAGTGTCTTGTGGGGCCTTTACCACCGCGCTGACGTCTAGTAGCGGACTGCTATTAGTTACAATACTATCTTTTTCTTCTTCTTATCGTGTCGACAACAAACCTACACAGTGTCAGCTCTAAACTCCGCCACAAGAGTGGCGTTGTCAGCAGCATTCATTAAATCCTCCTGAGTGCAGTTGTTCGGGCACTCAGGGCACGACATTATGTGCTACAATACACTATAGAGATATATTTTGTCCCTGCCGGGAGTCGAACCTGTATGCATCATGGCAGGCGGCGTGTGAGGCGGCGATGCGGGCGCCACGAAGTCTTGTAACCATTTCTGGAGTTCCGGATGTCGGCACAGGAACGGACCCGTCACGCAGAGCAGTTCCGAGGATGAGATGATCTCGTTGGTGAAGAGGAGCAGGCATCTGGAAGGTTGTGTTGTGGTTAGTATTGCTTCGTTATACTTTGCGAGCGACAGAACCGCGGGACCATGTCAAAAATATGTATTTATGAGACAATGTTCCAATAGTAAAGTTGTCGGACACGAAATTAAGCTTACAACAAGGAGTTAAAAGTTGAAAAATATTTTTTTAATAGTTAGAAGTCATTATATTCAGTAAATAAGGTTGCATAAAGCACTTTTACAGCGCTACATTTAACCATCTAATGTAAATAGTTGACTAAACTTTTTAGTCACTAAAATTGTCGATTTAACCTTTTTTGGGTAAACGTAATCGGAGTTTTAAACAAAAAGGGTTATGCCAGAAATCAGTATTTCATGATAAAAGAATAAAATATAAGAATAAGTTCAAATATGTAAGTGCCAATTTTAAATGAAAGAATAAAATATAAGAATAAGTTCAAATGCATATTTAATTTCAAATGAAGATACCAACAATTGGATTAAGAACGCTAGCCGGTCGACGTCGGCTCCTGCGCAGTCAGAGCGCCAGTCGCCGCCTGGCAGCCGCGCGCATTGTATGTATGTACAGTAATGTACAACTTAGTTTTATTCACAGTAATGTCAACCTAGAAAACTGAGTGTAAACGTATGTACAACAAAGTTCACGTAAGTACAGGTTTGTTAGGACGGTTCCCGCAGAAGTACATATGCTTGTTCTGGCTATTGGACAACTTGTAAATTATCTACCTACATAAAATTTGTTAATTTCTCATGTAAGTGACTGTAATGTTTTTAATGAGAAATAAATGTTCTTTAAACCTAGAAGTTGGAAGTAAAATATTGATATCTGATCATTAATACAAAGCCTAGCTCCCTAGGTTGCCTGAAAGAAACAACTGCGTTAAACTCACCTCAAAAAGTTGTCATAAACATGCTGCGAGCGCAGCGCCTTCCTAGCTTTGTCGAAGAAGCTATACTCGTGGTGCGTCCCGTATTTGGCTGCCTCCGCGTACGTGACGTCACGCACGCCCGCGCCGCTTAGGCCGGACACGCGGGATTTCTTGGCTGGGGGCGCGCCTACGGCTGTAAGAATAGATGTATTGAAACTACGCTCTATGTGTAATGAATAAATAAAGTTTAAATTGAAATGTTCGTTTCCCAAATTTTACAGTTGCGTTCATAAATAAAAAAAAAAAGGTTAAAAAAAATTTTTTTTCAGTAACTTCCAGTTGATTCCAAAGCAGCTAGATCGATTCAGCAAAGACTTTCAATGCCAAATACAGATCTGATTACTAGAAGTGATTGATGCTACTTTTATATAAAAATAAAATTAGTGCAAATAAGTTAACATATTTTAAAGCGAATGGTCAATAGTCAAAAAGCTTCGAGTAAGTACAGTAAGTAGCACTTAAATATTAATTGTCAATAGACAATTAATATCTATAATGCAATAGCATTCATTGTGAAATGATAAACTAGAACATAGGGGCACGGCAACTTTTTATTTATATTTATTTATTCTTACACATCCAAATAAAATTTAACAGTAAGTTAAAAATTTGAATTTGCAACTATACAAGATTCCCAGTTAGTTTGATGTACCATACTCTAATAGAAGCAAAAGTGTCGTTGCTAAAGTCTGGTCGCGGAGCACGTAAAATTTTGTCCAATGACCCCAAGCTACCCACCCTTATCGCTCGCGCGTAATTATGTTGCTGTCGCGCTCGCACACTCACTGCGGGCGCCCGTCGCACAGTCGCGACAGCAATTTACGCGCGAGCGATAAGGATGGGTAGCTTGGGGTCATTGGACAAAATTCTACGTGCTCACGGATCGGGTTTTACACAAAATGAGAGTTAGCTTGATGTGTCGTCGCCTGTACACGTATGAAATCAATGGTAGTGATAGTAGTACTTACCTATCTGCGTGGAGGAGGTGAAGCTGGGTGACCTCTTGAGGTGCTGCGGCGGCGCGGCGGCCGGCGCCGGGTGCTTGCTCACCTGCTGCGATAACACACCTTGTTCATTACATGACTAATGGCTGGCTTCACTAAAACCTATGTCGTAACTTAAAGCGTAACAATACAAAAAGGCCCTAGCGATGGTAAAACGTGATAAAATTTTGTTTAAGATGACTCCTAGACTTAAAAAGGCATCATAAGTGTATTTTTCCTGTGACGCGGCACGCGTGCGGATCTGGCACGCATTTCATTATTTCATACATGTTTTTCCTAGAACGCGGGCTATGCGTAACCAGCAGCGTAATTATTTACGTTCGCCACAAGCCTTATAAATCATTTGTTTTCTGCAAACAGGCTTTTAACAAGCGCTTTTATAGAGCACTAAATTTAATTAACTTTTCTAAGTCTATCAACAATCGTAACTATTTGCTGCCGATGGGGCAGCAAGGTCCTGGAGTGGCGGCCGCATACCGGAAAACGCAGCGTGGGACGTTCACCCACAAGGTGGACCGACGACATCATAAAGGCAGCAGGAAGGCGCTGGACGCAGGCCGCTACCAACCGGGCAACATGGAAATCATTGGGGGAGGCCTATGTTCAGCAGTGGGCGTCCTATGGCTGAAATGATGATGATGAAATATTTCCTGTGTTTTAGTAGCTGCAAAGTAAGTTCCTCTGTGGTTAAGGATTCCGGGTGAAGCTTGCTATCACCTTGGCCTCGTCACTATAGTTGTGATGCAGGCTGCGAAACTACACACTCCACGCAGCGCTTTGTATGTAGCCTCTTTAGACAGGGCCGTGCTAAAAAATAAAACTTAAGGTAGGTAATAAAGTTCTTCAATATCTATGTCCCTGGGTTCGCTCCGCCTATGATGTTTTGATATTTCACATAAAGTCTATAAGTGACGCTTTTAAAAAAAGCATCGTATTTTAAATTGTGCCTTATGTCTACCTAAACACGGTTGTAACTAGAGATGGGTTATACTAGGTAAATTTGATACTAGGTGCACCTATTCCTAGTATTTATTAATACTCGATCCAAATACCTGTTCCACCTAGTACGTAGTAATTTAGCATACTTGACGCGACTAGTGCGGACTAATCCACGTAATATGACTTTAAAATACAATTTTCTTTGAAAAGATACAACCGTAGTATGAATAATGCAATTTGAAATTGAATAATAATTCCTCCCTTCATACTTCAACAGGCGTATTTAAAAGATATCAATTTCATAAAAATATCGTCAGTTGCAGGTTCACTTGGGGTAACTGACAAAATACAGTTTTTCAGTAGAGCCGTTTAAAGTTTTTTTTCGTCTTAAATCGGACATAACTTTTTTCCTATTTAACCTTTTTTGGATCTGTTTTTACAGAAATGCTTAGAATTCTACGCGGTTTTAGATTAAATAAAAGGAATTATCTAATATGTCTTAGTTAAGGAAATAAATTGCAGTTACACCAATGTATTTTTGTACTTTTGACAGTTACACTAATTTTACACCATACTTTTGGAAAAAACATAGGTCAAATTGGTGTAAGTACTGCCCAAATTAAAATAATTTGATGTATTTGCTGGGTTTTGTTTACTTAGTTGCTGTATAATTTATGTAAAAGTATTAAAAAATAAGAGAAGTCATAAAAAAAATTACATTTTGTCGTTTTCTTTATTATTTTTTTTTAATTTTATTAGAAGTAACTTTTATTTTATTCATTAAAAATGTTAAAAAAGCCATGAAAATCAAGAAAATATGTGTATTTAATTTTTTTAAGACAGAAATATTGAAATAACTAAAGTATTACTGTGAAACTAAGTAATTTCAATATTTTTTTAAGCTTTGACTTACCAATACCGTATTTGGCTCTACGGGGCAACTTAAACTGAAAACAAAATGGATTTAATTTCCCACCTCTTTATAGCAATGCTGAATTAAGGTCATGAGTACTACAACAGTAAAAGTAACAGAGTAACAACAGGTTAATGTTAGCAACGCGCAGTGACGCCTAGTTGGCTGGATAGTTGCTCAATTTCAATATTTTTTTTTGTTGAGCTAACTTTAACTGCTTTAACTGATACTGTTGGTATAATAATAATGTAATATGCCTTAAAACTTTCTAAATTCCTATTTTATTTAATGTTATAAACCTAAGCAAATCAGTGTAATTGCAAAGTTTTGTAGCAAAATTTTTACATTATTACAGATACACCAATTCAACCTGGTAAAATTATTACAATGTCAGTTACACCATAATTGTGAAGGTAATCTGAAAAGTTCACACCTGAAAATGTCCGTGTAATTGTAATTTTTTTAAAGCTAGAATTTTTTATGTATACCATTCGAAAGAGCAGAAAAAACTAAGAAAAACTGTATATTTAACTCAAAAACCGTATTTTGTCAGTTACCCCAAGTGAACCTGCAACTGACGATATTTACATTTTTTTATTTACATGAATATGGTTTGACTACGTTTGTGTGCGTTTGCTTCGTCGCGCTCAAATTTGTTTGGTCAGTCAGAGACGGAGTGAATCTCTACGTTCGCAACATAAGCTTAGCGAGAAATACTAGGTGCACGTAATACACGACTACGGATTACGCAATAATAACCTCTATTACTTTGACAGTAGGGTCGGAAATCGTGTAATTTATAAAATACTAGGTGGATCAAGTATTTTAAAAATTGGAATAGGTGCCGCCTAGTACTGTAAAATACCTAGTGTGTGGATCTGTTCTAGTGAATACGTCTCATCTCTAGTTGTAACTCACCTGCGGATGATGGTGCGGCGCGACGTGCGGCGCGGCGTGCGGCGCGGCGTGCGGCGCGTGCGCGTGCGGCGGCGACACGCAGAAACGTTCGCGTTCGCGAGTAGTGTGTGGATCTGTTCTAGTGAATACGTCTCATCTCTAGTTGTAACTCACCTGCGGATGATGATGCGGCGCGGCGTGCGGCGCGGCATGCGGCGCGGCGTGCGGCGCGTGCGCGTGTGGCGGCGACACGCAGAAACGTTCGCGCTCGCGCTCGCGCTCCGGCTCGCTGTCCACGCGTTGCTGTTGATTAACGAATTGTGTTACTCAAAGGCCTAAATCTATACTTCTACACCACTAAATTTAAATCACCGAAAAAAAAAATTCTGGGTAATGAGTTATTGATACTGATCCCATTTGTGCAAAAAAAAACGAGTAAAATAAAGTGACTCAAAATATCCTCCTAAAATTGGTAATTTATTGACACACGCGTCGCTAGCACTATTTAAGTACGATAATGTAACACTTATTAGAATTAAAAATGGTCTAAGTTATCTAAGTATGTAATAATAACACTGGAAGCGTGGTCGAGGCGTGAGCGAGACAAACAGATCGATGCAGCGTGCGAGCGTGTACGATTACTCTAGCGAGCAGCGGAGTGACCCAGCTGTGACGCGTAAAATACGGACTAACGAAAATTTAATAAAAAAATTAACTTCATGAAAACCATTTCTTTTTCTTTTGCTTTCAATATTCCACACGTTTCTACATAACCTGTTAAAATTTTTTTGGTGATAAAAATTTAGTGGTGTATATGTTTGGAATTTAATTATTATTGACACTGTTACCCACTATTTATTTTGACATTTAATTGACATTAATTCTATTTGTATTATTAATTTATTTGGACATGATGTGTATTTCTTTCTTATTAATACTGCAATTGTTAATTATTAATAAGAAAACATATTGAAAATTTGACATGTAATGAACATTATGAATAAATTTCTTATTCTTATTCTATACTAATATTATAAATGCGAAAGTAACTCTGTCTGACTGTCATTTGTCTCGAAGCGCTGGTAGGGCCCAAAAGATAAGGAGACATGTAAAGTGCCCCATAAGGGCTACCTTTTCTTTTTTTATAATTGTCTATTGACGTTCATAAGTGCCACTTGTGGTCTAAACTGAATAAATATTTTTGATTTTGATTTATGATTTTGTCTTGCTTTCACGCCTAAACCACTGAACCGAATTTAATGAAATTTTGCATAGAGATAGTTTAAGTTCCGGGAAAGGACATAGGATAGTTTTTATCCCGGTGTTTGAAACAGGGACACGCGAGATAAAGATTTTTCTGTGACAGACAAAATCCACGTGGGCGAAGCCGCGGACGGAAAGCTAGTATGCAATAAGTTAATAATAAAACCCACTTACAATAACGCCCTTTGGTCCACATAAAAAAAAAGAATGAGCTTAAACACAGTATGGTTGCTGTAGGTCATAGAAATGGTGGATATTTTGCAGGTAGCATAACATAAGTCATTGTTATCAGGTTTATGGATACCTTTCAACCTTATCAAGCTACAGAAACTGGTCAGCAATTAAATTACAAAATTTTAACTAACAATGAAAAACGGTTTAGGCGCTTAATGTCAAATCCATAAAAATCTTATTAGTTTATGATTTTTTATCCTGTTTTAATTTTGTTGATTAGTTTAACCGCTGAGTTAATAAAATAAAGTAAAACTCGTAGTTTGGTTAGGTTAGGTGTAAGATTTTTATGGATTTGACATTTTGCGCCTAAACAACTAAAAACATCGCAAATAGTAAGTTCCTGTCTTATCACCGCCGCATTAGGATATATCTAACATTTATATTTCCTTATTTAAAAAAAAAACCATCTACTGCTGCAAACATTTGTCGTTTTGTTTTAATACCGAAAAATTAAGACTGTAGTATTTCTAACTAAAAATACAACGTTACATTCAAAATGACTATCGATAAATGTACACCGAATATTTTTAATTCACTCAATTGTGTAATAAAATGTATAATATCTGAAATTAAGACGGTATTATTTAATTAAAAATGCAACGTTACATTTAAAATGACGCTCTATAATGCTTACGATTACGATAAAATTACTTAATGTGACTAGAATTTGAATTTGAAAACTAGAGAAACAGATTAGACACTTGAATGCGTGGGGTTTCATTGTTGTTGTCCGATTCAGTGTTGGTACTCTCTTGTTTGCAGATCGTTTACCTACAGTTGGTTCTGTAAGGTATCATGAAGTTCCATGTGGCCTTTGCGTTTTGTTGACACTTTCGCATTTATGTTATTAGTAGTGGTAATTTATTAAGTATCTGTAGGGTACGTACATTGCATGTTCATTTTATTAAACTAGGATAACGGTGTTGACTGTCCAATTAGTCTGTATATTTATTGAACTATCTTAAGAAAAATATGTATTGTTCAGTTGTTTGTTTTCCTAAATAAATTAAAAAAAAAAAAAAAAAAAAAAAGTCTACACCAGATATTTTTAACTCAGTTGTGCAATAAAATGTATAAATATTAAATATAGCATGTCTATTATCAATATTGCGTTATTTTTATTTAATTAAAGTTAAAACATTCCTAAAATCATAATCACCAACAGCATTTTTTTTAATTAAAAAAAACTAATTACCTTAACATTCCTCCCGTTAATTATTTCAGTCAATACCGATTCGCGCCTCACAATCATTATAGAAGTTATAAAAGTTATGTCACTATAAAAAACAGTATTATCTTCGTCAAAAACGTTTTTAATCTTAAATCAATCAAATACACAATCACTGTACTTTATATTTTCGTCAAAAATTAAAAATATCTTCGTCAAATATCTAAAACGACGGTTAAAAAACCGTCAAGTCAAAATATATCAATTATTTTAAACAATCACTGAATTAAAAATCCGAATTATAACGGCCGGTGAATGCCGTAGTCAAAATTGTACTGACTATGAATGGTCGAAAAGCTGTTATGCGAAATGATTTTTGATCCACCCTCGTATTTTTAATATTCAATGAAGTCATGTCACAGTAGAAATGGATACAGTAGGTTAACTTGAAAGTAAACCTGTTTTAAATTGAAGGTTCAATTTGCGTAGTTAGGATTTTTTTGTGCTAAGGAGCAAAAACAAGACTTAGTAGATCTATACTAATCTATACTAATATTATAAATGTGAAAGTAATTGTCTGTCTGTCTCGCTTTCACGCCTAAACCACTGAACCGATTTTGATGAAATTTGGCATAGAGAGAGTCCCGGGAAAGGACATAGGATAGTTTTCATCCCGGTTTTTGAAACAGGGACGCGCGCGATAAAGGTTTTCTGTGACAGACAAAATTCCACGCGGGCGAAGCTAACACGCTTCCTTTAAAAACACAAACCAATGGCAAAAAACTTGGACTTGTTGACAAGCTTTTAAAATTAACTTGCTGATAATAAAATACATTTTGTCAAATCAAAAGTACCCCTACACTTATACTAGGCCATTATGTGAAATCTCCACTATCAGCGGTACTATCAGATAATATCTGTTGACCTAGCGTTGATATTGGCATGTTTGCATACCACTTCCGGTACTTCGTATCCTATGGCGTATGGTATTTCCAATGATAAGTCTGTAAGTCCAATTTATGTGAGAATTTAGCATACGTGGTTACGTAAAATTTGACTATATTTTGGCTGCAAAACCGTATTTATTCAACTATAAAAAATCTATTTAGTTGTAATTATGAAATGGAGGATTTAATGATGTCTTAGAGTTTGATGTTTGAACCAAAAAGTGGCTGTAGGGAATGCTCGATTTTAAAATGTTTTTAATATTTCTTTATCGTTCTGTTGTCTTTTCTCTATGTTATTGGTACAAAATTAGAAATATACAACGTGGTTTATAATACTAATAAGCCATACTATGTCATTGTTTGTTGTTCCTAATAAAATTAAACATTTTATTTTATTCTTACCTGCAATGGACCGACGACCTCATAAAGATAAAAGGAAGGCGCTGGATGCAGGTGGAAATCATTGGGGGAGGCCTATGATCAGCAGTGAACGTGCTATGGCTGAAATGATGACGATGATGATGATGATTCTTACCTGTGGAGGCGGCGGCGACCGAGCGTGGGCATAATGCGGCTTGGTGACCGCCTTGGCGTCAGGTAAGAACTGCCCGAATTCAGCCAACAGGTCGTCTTGGTTCTCGAATAGTTTTGCCACCTATGAGAGACGTGAGATTTAGTAAATACTGTCACAATAAATAAAAATAGACCAATAATTAGAAACGCAACCAATCATCTGTACATTTCAATATTTTATTTGTTTTGCATTATTTATTATTGCGTCAAAATAAGTGACTGCATAAGTATTAAACACGCAAAGAAAAATTCACAAAAACTGCACAATGATAGAAGTAAAGGAAAGACACTACCACTTGATGTAGTCTACCATATTTAACATCATTTTCATAGTGTACTGCAAAAGTGCTTTTTTAAAGCCTATTTGCAGAAATAAATTACTTTTATGTTTTTAAGATTTTTTTTATAAATCGATAAGACAGTTATGAAAGTTTCTAAAAATATGTTACAGGAAAATTCCAATATTTTGCGTTGCTTACGAAGGGTAAGCAAGTAAAAATTCAAATAAAAAGTAATGGTACAATTTTATGTTACACATTTTTTAGAACAAGGCAGTTATTTGACCGCAATCACACCTGATGTTAAGTGTGATGCAGTATAGGATGGTAAATATCTGCTCTTTGCCTATTCACTCTCGCCTTTAAGAGGCCCGTATATACTGTTAGAGAATGTCAAAAATACCTTTAAAATATCATTAAGTGACTTACCTGAGAATACACCTCTTGTTCCGTCTGCTGTTTAGCCTGTGGTTCTTTAACATCACGATGACCCCTCTGGTAAGCATGGAGTATCTCCAAAAACCGCTTGTACTTGTCCGGTTGGCGAGAGAACCGCGACTGCAGACAAAAGTCGTAAGTTAGTGCTATAGTAGTGTTAAAGGGAGCTGGTAGTCGTATAAAGGTGATAATCAGAACTCTTATAGAGCAGCCGCTAGTTATTCTCATGTAGAATCAATCGGTAATTTGTATCATCATTAAATGTTATATTTTTAGCTGATAACAATCTACTTTTGTAACTTCCAGGCCAGAACGATTTCCCGTTTGTTTCATCCAGATATTGCCATCTTCTTGAAGTCGTCGGTCCATCTAAAAGTATCATTCAAATTACGTTTGCCGAGATGTTTACTCCACCTTTCATCTCTTTAGCTAGCAAAATTCTTAGATCAGTTCAACCTTTGATCTTCGGCTGTCTTGATAAGTCTAAAATCACTACATAGTATAAAGCAAAGTTGCTTTCCGCTGTCTGTCCCTATGTATGCTTAGATCTTCGAAACTACGCAACGGATTTTGATGCCATTTTTTTAACAGATACAGTGATTCAAGAGGAAGGTTCTTTGTATACTTAGCACCCGTGCGAAGCAGGGGCGGGTCGCTAGTATCCTATAAAGGTTCTACAACAGTCACAACAAACTCACCTTAATCTTATTGACGTATTCAATAGCATGATTGAACTCCACAGGCTGCCCCGGAGGAGCAGAGGCCGGATGTCCACCGCTGCCAGCCGGTGGCGCTACAGTACCTGCAAAGAGAGCTATATTGTAACCAATGTATGTGAAAGGAGGTATAAGCTGTATAAGGGTTATAGTCAGAACTCTTATAGAGCAGCCGCAAGTTTTTATCATTTGAGGTCAATCGGTAATTAATGTCATCATAAAAGGTTATAAATAAGAAATTAAGAGATTATCATTTATTTATTTATTATTAGAACGGTAGTATCAATTACACTATTCAAACAAGTAACAAAGTTCAGAATAACATTTAAATACTTAAAAACAATTTAACATAGGAAAACTACATAATATTATAGGCCTGTTTTACCACTTGTAGTATCTGATAAGACTTTTTTTATAATTCACTGGTAACCAGCATCTTTATTTGTAACTAGCTTTCCGCCCGCGGCTTCGCGCGCGTGGACTACATTATCTACATATTTTACGGAACCCTATTTTTTTCCGAAATAAAATTTAGCCTATGTTACTCGTGGATAATGTAGCTTTCAAATGGTGAAAGAATTTTTAAAAACGGTCCAGTAGTTTTTGAGCCTATTCATTACAACCAAACAAAGTTTTCCTCTTTATAATTATTAGTGTAGATTAGTGTAGAAGAACGTTATCTCAAACTTTACCGGGAGTGTGTAATTAGTGCTGATAACTATCTAAAAACTGAGGTCTAAATGTGGTATACACGAGTCACTTACCAGGAGTATGGTGAATGGACGCAGCCTCAATCTGCTGATGTGCCTGGGATATATGATGCAGCGTGTTCCCAGGAGTCACAGACAAGTTATGGACTATAGCGCTGTTCACCGATCTGCAGACAAAGTTGTAGAGTTAGTACGGTGTTAAGATGGAGCTATAGAGGTGCTATAAGAGTGGCGATCAGAACTCTTATAGAGCAGCCGCAAGTTATTCTCATGTAGAATCAATCGGTAATTTGTATCATCATTGAGAGTTGTTTATAATATGTAACCTACCTACAGTCTACTTCATAAAACTGCTATAATGATAGTAAATAACATGATTTACTAATTATCTTAATACTGATAGTATCTTTGCGGTATTACTCGTTAAAGTTTTATTAAATAGTCTGTTTTACAGAACGGTGAAACATATTCACTTAGGATAATAAGAAACGATCATAATAGTTTACTAATTACCTAAGTAATACGTAATTTGAGCCAATAAAACGAGTTCTCGCTCATTTTTATTCAATTTGTTTAATTGGTTTGGTCAACAATGTCATTAATAAACAAATTCCAAATAGCAGAGCTTACTCTTCATATCGAATAAATACATAATATATAACCTTTCCATAATAAAAACACTTATTATCTCTTACACTTGCCAATAACTAACGCTAACAAACTGACATATAAATGATCTATATCCAGAACCTCAAGTTTGACCGAGGGCAAACTACTATACCGGCCGCTACTCATTTCTAACCAATCTATATTCGATCAACACAGGCCAAGACCGTAGTGTAAAAATATTGTACTGACAACCATCTGACCCATATATCATTATAAATACTCGGTCAACGACCCGATCAGCTGGTCTGGCGTCCCTTTCGCTCGTACGGTGAGCGAGAGAGACGTATAAATGTACAGTGTACGATAAGGAATTGTGAATGATAATGTATGTTTTTGAATGTTTATCTAGGTCTTAAAATATGAGGAAGTGATATAAAAACGCGGGAATTTCGTATTGTAAAACAACATTAATATCCACGAGGTATGTTTTTATTGATCTCGATTTTGTATCTTCAAAAAACTAATATTAAAAAATACAATTTTCTGCAAACTGGGAACCAGTGGGGATTTGATAGAATTTCAATATGGCGGATGGTTTGATGACAGGCGGCCATTTTGTTAAGTACTTGATTGGCTGAACGTGATGTAACGAGTACTTCTTCACGTTTCGACTGCGGTTTAGTTTATACACACGGTCTTCCTGTACTGACAATTTGTACAAAATTTGCCGGCAGATATCAAGACAAGTGATGACAATACCACGGTAATACTATCATACAGTATTGTAACTTCATATAAACGGACGAAACGAGAGCTTTCCTTCGAAATTCAAATCTCGGTATGCGCTCGACATGCAAAAGTCGGGGGTGTCGCGAATGTGCCACAGTAATAAACGGTCGATGTGTTGTTTTTGAAACAGTAAGCGCTCTTTTTTATAAAAATAATTACAACTACCTATTTATACAGGGTGTTAGGTAAATAGGTTTATAAGCTAATACTAGCCCATGTTAACATATTATGCACATAAATGGTATGGTGAAGTCAGTGATATCATTTTTTTTTTTTTTAATTTTCATACAATGTAAAATCAGATTTGTATGAAAATTAAAATTATTAAAATGATGATATCAATTTTCTGACTTCACTAAGTATACCATTTATATGCACATGTTAACATGGGTTAGTGTCGGATTATAAACCCATTTACCTAACACCCTGTATAATAATGAAGAATTTTGTACGCCTTAGTCGAGGCGCATAAATTTTAAGGACGCAAATTTATAAGATTTATTACTAAATCTTAACACAAATATAATTTTTAATTAAATCTACTAATCTCAAAACAACATGCATTTTATCCTAATTTCATTCAGTAAGTTATTTTGTTTGTCAAAATAAAATAAAATACATTTTATTTTATTTTGACAAACAAAATATTGTATCACAAAATACATTCACAAAACTAGATAAAAATTCTAAGTAGGCAGATGTAATGAAAATAGGGTCTGCGGGTGGGCAGCCCTATCGCATGTTGTCATACGGTGACGTACCGCGCTGCTGTTGTCATTTATTTCAAAAATATGGCCGAGTTGGAATACTGTATAGATAGTATTACCGTGACAATACCGTCGCTTACTATGGGCCTCATAAGAAGGCTCAAGGTCATCCAAAGGGCGGTGGAGTGTGCTATGCTCGGAGTTTCCCTGCGTGATCAACACAACTACCTACAACTATCAGTGGTTCTTAACCGGTGGTCCGCGGACCACTGGTGGTCCCTGGAGACATTCCAAGTGGTCCACGAAGTGCACTTGCACACCTTGGTTAATACCACTTTTAACTGATTTTTGCAGTCAAACTGTTTGACCGATTATGAGGTGGTCCCTGACACGACAGAAATTTGGTAAAATGGTCCCTTATGACTTAAAGGTTAAGAACCACTGCACTAGATGGACCGAAGATCTGAAGAAAGTCGCGAGAAGTACATGGATGCGGGCAGCTCAGGATCGGCTGTGATGATGATGATGTGTACTCACTGCGGCACAGACAGCAGCGGCGGCGAGGCGGGCTGCACCGGCAGCAGTTGCACCAGATGCGGCTGAGGAGGCGTGTGGTGCACGCCCAGCACCATGCCGCCACCCATGCCGGTAGGAGACGGCATGGAGACTGATACCTGCGGAGATGAGTCGAGTTAGTCACGTAGCGTAAGGGTCGGACCGCATTTGCGCGGCGCAGCGAGGCACTGGAGTTAGTCACGTAGCATAAAGGTCGGACCACATTTGCGCGGCGCAGAACGGCACAAAGCGTCGTTAGTCACGTAGCGTAAAGGTCGGACCGCATTTGCGCGGCGCGACAAGCGTCTGGGACGTGTAAAAGTGCTGTTAAAAGTTTATTTGCGTAAATAAATGAGTTTTATTTACGCAATTTTTGTATGGACCAGATCAGAAAAGTGCTATAGTCTGGTCTGTGAGCACGTAGAATTTTGTCCAATGACCCCAAGCTACCCATCCTTATCGCTCGCGCGTAATTATGTTGCTGTCGCGCTCGCACACTAACGGCGGGCGCCCGCCACACAGTCGCGACAGTAATATAATTACGCGCGAGCGATAAGGATGTGTAGCTTGGGGTCATTGGACAAAATTCTACGTGTTCACAAACCGAGGACGAGGAAGACCCGAAACTACAAGTGTTAGGAGTCTCAAATTTTATATGGGGGTTCCTTTTAGAATGTAGGTGCTCACTAAGACAGAATTTTTCAAAATTCAACCCCTAAGGGGGTAAAACGAGATCCACGCGAACGAAGTCGCGGGCGGCCGCTAATTAAGTTAAAAACAATCATTTGATGTTAAAATCCACAGAAGTAGGTAAATTTTAATGTTTACACAATATCTATGCATGCATAAAGCTTGTATGTATTACCATCCATCAGACGCCACATACCGTGTCGGCATTGTGGCAACACCAATGGTAAATTTAATGTATCCCCAGAACGAAGTTGCAGACCTATACCCGAGGTAAGCAACGTGTATCTTAGGGAAAACTACAGCATATTGTATAGATTGTTTTATCCACTCGGACGCGCCCCAGCAATGTTTGGTCTCGATCGCGCGGGGTGCGGGGAGTGTGGTCCGAGCAATCCGTAAGGCATTACTGTAGTGTGCGTGTGCACTCATGGAGCATTTAGCGTGTACCGATAACACTCAAAAATTAGCGGAAGAATGGTGGGGCGCGTCTTCGTGGATGAAACGATCTATACATTGTTTAGTCTAAAGCCCGGTCTCCGAGCACGTAGAACTTTGTCCAATGACCCCAAGCTACCCATCCTTACCGCTCGCGCGTAATTATGTTGCTGTCGCGCTCGCACACTCACTGCGGGCGCCCGTCGCACAGTCGCGACAGCAATATAATTACGCGCGAGCGATAAGGATGGGTAGCTTGGGGTCATTGGACAAAGTTCTACGTGCTCGGCGACCAGACTATATTGTAAACAAGTCTAGAACTCACCTGTCCATTGCTCTGAACTTCGATCTTGTATCCGGGTGGCAGAAACGTGTTGAATCCCACAATTAACTCGGGATGGCCCTTGAAGAG
This sequence comes from Ostrinia nubilalis, assembly GCF_963855985.1. NCBI lineage: Eukaryota > Metazoa > Arthropoda > Insecta > Lepidoptera > Crambidae > Ostrinia > Ostrinia nubilalis. The sequence goes on along the minus strand of NC_087114.1, from coordinate 7,653,154 downwards.
ATTCGACACTCGAGTGATAACGCCTGGGGTGTCGATACTGGAACAAACATAATATAGTTAAATAAATATTTGATTTGTAAAGGAATAGAAAGGTTTGAATATCTAAGTAAAAAACACATCTAAGGGCACCCTCAAATCTGACGTGTATGTGCTTCTATAAAATAATAATTAATTAGTGATATTTCCTCTTAGGACTCAGTTTCAAGATGGATATGAAAATGATCGCTTACATATAAAATCTATGGGACATCGTGCTTTGACAATTCGTAAAGTATTTTGATGGTGTGAAAATACCGTCTCTGTCATGCCTGTGTACTAATGCAGTTTCATCACGCAACAAAAAACTTAGTATACTACTGTAAGCCCATCTTCACAAATTAAAATCACCTATTTAGGCTGAGTTGCACCACGTTAAAATTAGCCATAACTAACAAGATCTTTGACGTTTGTTAAAGTCAAAGTAAGATGGTGCAACCTAACCTAACGCCTGTATTCACAAACATTACTATGAGGTCTCACAGAGCTCTATTCTCTCTCTATTTAACGTGATTTGCTGCTTCACTTAACCGATTGAGTCCCAGACGGCATTAATTAATGTCATAACAATTGATTACACTGGTCAACAACAAAAATAAAATTGTTTGTTTCCTGTGGTTTTTTTTCTGTTTCTATCTCAAATTGACGCAATTTTTTTAAATATGGCAACAGTTTTTCTCTAACAGCTTTTGTTTTTAAGTTATAGCTCTGTACCCTCATTTAATATTTTTACTTAGATTTTTAATTTAATTGGACAAAAAATATATTTTGTTGGTGTTATCGATATTGCTTCGATATGAAGATGTTGTGTGCTTAATCCAGGTGGCTTCTGCTATGTTTGTGGTAAATATAATATTTGAAAAACATCGAAAACCTCTATCGGACTTGATGAAAACTGCGTAACATTGACACTTTCTTATAAATATTTGAAATTAAGTAATCAAGACCACAAATAGGTCATTTGTGTTCTGAGAATAGGTAACATCTTTTAGGCCAACAAGGGGTCTACACAAAATTCCCGTTCCATGTGTCTCTGGAATAGTCGTAACAAACAATAGCATTGGTTACAAAAAATTTGACCAGTGCGCCTTCCCGTACACACAACTTTTAGCTCTTCATCTAAAGTTGATACAAACAATTTTATAAACGTTCCTTTAGTTAGCCAAGACCGTATCACCGTACTTCCACCACTTAATATTAAGCTCGGCATCTTGAAACAGTTTGTGAAGGCGCTTGACAAAAGTGACGAATGTTTTAATTTTCTTTCACGCAGTTTTTCAGGATTAAGCACAGAAAACTTAAAAGCTGGTAATTTTTGATGCGACTCACATTAGGCAACTGGTGAATGATCGTAATTTTAAGACATCAATGAGTGAAGTCTAGTCCTAAGCTTAAAATGATTTTTTTTTTGTTAGAAGTAATTTCCTAAGCAAAAAGAGATTGTTGAGAGCATGCTATCCAACTTTCAAGAGCTAGGGTGCAACATGGGCATAAAAATACACTTCATGTACTCGCATTAACATCGATTTCCACAAAATGTGGGTGATTTTAGTGAGGAGCAGGATAAAAGTTTTCATTGGAATTTTCTGACAATGGAAGAAGGTTATCAGGGGCGTGGTGCTCATATATGAATGGCAGACCATTGCTGGAGTGTGCAACGAGGTCTACTTAAACTTGCCTATTCAAGGAAATCATATAAAAGATCATTGGCTAGTGTGCAATAAAAATTTTATTAACACAATGTATAATTTTTGTCAAAATAATAAAACACTATATTTTAAAAAGTAAAGCTGTTGGCGATCTCCCAGTATTTTTTTCATAATCAGGGCCATAGAAATACCCAATAACAGAAAAAAAATTAAAGGAAAAAAAACATGTGTTGACCAGTGTTATCTATTGTGTCTAAATTCGCGGAGCTTGAAGGATTAAGCAAGCATCGTTTGTGAATACGGATGTAAGTCTTAATACAAATAAATAGACAAAAATAACAAATAAAATAAAAATAAAATAAAATATAAAAACACTCACGTCTGACTCTTAAACTCCTTCATGATATCCAGAAAGTCGTTGTACACCTGGGGCTGCGTATTAAACTTGTATTTGACCTGGTCCAGATACGACAGGGCATCTTCGACCTTAAGCCGTTGGAATTGGGCACCAGGCTGGGCGGGGTTCGGCGACACCCGGCCCGGCATGGGCTGGTGGGGCTGATGCGGCTGGTGGGGCTGGTGCGGCTGGTGTTCGAAGAGCTGGAACAAAGGATATTTGGTTAGATTGGTACAATTATAATTTGATGTAAAATAGTGCCTAGAACATGATACCACAGCTTGATGTCTCGATGCATTGATTTATACATTGATATGGACTAGCTAGATTTTAAAAATTTAGTTAGCTTTTGGTTTAAAAAGATAAGAGCTAGATAAAAAAAAGCGCAAGATCCTTGGGGAACTTGGGATAGGCTTACGCTTAGATTGCTATAATTTTTTATTGCATAACAAGGCATTTGATTGCAATTATTAGTGCCTATTCACTCTCGTCTTGATGTGATAAAACGAGAGCTAGCAACAACTATCTTTTCGGCCGCTAACAACCGAGCGATGTGGAAATCATTGGGAGGTGCTATGTTCAGCAGTAGAAGTCCTGAGGCTGAAACGATGATAAACTCATCATCATCATCATTTCAGCCATAGAACGTCCACGAGGTGGACCGACGACATCATAAAGGTAGCAAGCACTGGACGCAGGCCGCTATCAATCGATCAACATGGAAAACATTGGGGGAGGCCTATGTTCAGCAGTGGACGTCCTATGGATGATGATAAACTATTTTTTTGATAATGTTTCATGGGAAAATTAAATTTTCATAGGACCCTTAACGAAATGGAAGAACATAGAAGTGCTCTTTGAGAGCCTACTTACAGTTTTTTTTTTATTATGATGATGATGAAGATACATACCTAGTCATAGTTATTGCATCATGTTGGTACATACCTTCAGCCTAGGCGGCACCTGCGGCTGCGGCGGTTTAGCGGCGGCGTACTGCACCGCCCCCGCCTTCAAGTAGTTGATGACGGCAGGGCCCGCGCCCCGGGGCCCCGCCCAAACACTCTTGTTACGCCGAGTCTTTCCCCAAGCCGCTATGCTAAAGCCTGGTCCGTGAGCACGTAGAATTTTGTCCAATGACCCCAAGCTACCCATCCTTATCGCTCGCGCGTAATTATATTGCTGTCGCGACTGTGCGACGCGCGCCCGCAGTGAGTGTGCGAGCGCGACAGTAACATAATTACGCGCGAGCGATAAGGATGGGTAGCTTGGGGTCATTGGACAAAATTCTACGTGCTCACGGACCAGGCTTTAGCCATAGTTACTGCATCATGTTGGTAAATACCTTGAGCCTAGGCGGCACCTGCGGCTGCGGCGGTTTAGCGGCGGCGTACTGCACCGCCCCCGCCTTCAAGTAGTTGATGACGGCGGGGCCCGCGCCCCGGGGCGCCGCCCAAACACTCTTGTTACGCGTCACTCTAGTTAGAGTCTCTCCCCAAGCTTCTATGCTAGCTAGGAGGTAGTATATGCCAAATCCTGCATTTGCTTTTAGTAAATTAGATAGTGGAGACTAAATGACCTGATCATAAAACACTGCAGGCTTGAGTAATGTAGGCCAGGACCTCTACTTGCCTCTGGTGTACGAGGGTCGTCCTCCAGTGGAACCTAAATGACCTGATGATGATGAACATACCTTCAGCCTAGGCGGCACCTGCGGCTGCGGCGGTTTGGCGGCGGCGTACTGCACCGCCCCCGCCTTCAAGTAGTTGATGACGGCAGGGCCCGCGCCCCGGGGCGCCGCCCAAACACTCTTGTCACGCCGAGTCTTTCCCCAAGCCTCTATGCTAGTTAGCGAGTATTTCAAACTCCTATGTTCTTCTGATTAATTTCGTTGCGGGGTCAATGACAGTTTAACTTTCCCCGGGGACAAACTTGACCTTCATTGGTTGGGTTTGGCGGTCAAGCTGTAGATCCTGGCTACATAGGAATTACAGTGGTGGGAATAGTCCCGTTATAAATAGCTTACCTTCAGCCTAGGCGGCACCTGCGGCTGCGGCGGTTTAGCGGCGGCGTACTGCACCGCCCCCGCCTTCAAGTAGTTGATGACAGCAGGGCCCGCGCCCCGGGGCCCCGCCCGCCCAAACGCGGAGCCCACGCCCACGTTGCCCACGCCGCCCACGCTGCTAACTGAGAGCATGGCTGTAGCGCCTGTGCGCAGCGTGTCTGGAAAAACAAGGTAGTGTTAGAAAAAAACAGTTTATGAATAAAAATGATGTACAAAATCTTTTTTAAAACAGCTTCTTGAGTTTCTTGCGCTGCTTCTTCTCAGCACTGACCCATTTATTGTCCCGAAGCATTGGTAGGGTTAATATTGGGACGTGTAAAAGTGCTTTTTAAAAGCCTATTTGCAAAAATAAATGAATTTTATGAATTTTAGCTAGGGACTGGAATTCGCTGCCTGCTGCTGTATTTCCTGAACACTATTAACCGGGCGTTTTCAAGGCGAGAGTGAACAAATAACAAGGCAGGTATTTGACAACAATCGCACCTGGTGTTAAGTGGGATGCAATCTAGGATGGCACATATCTGCCCTGTAAGTGCCTATGTGTAAACCTACATTTAATTAGGACAACTTATAAGACATGAGTGCCTGTGTATATGTCACCGTAAAATTGTGAATTCCGTCAGATCATAATCTGACGTAGTTAAATTACAATCTAACCTAACCTAACCCACTGTTAGTTTACAATCTAACGCGTTATATTATAAACTGACAGAGTTCACAATTTCACGTTGACATATAGATTGAGTGCCATTTTTAATTTAATTAATGATATTTTAAGTTTTTCTGTTGAGGTTTTTGATATTAAACTGTCCAACCAATCCGAATTTCGATAAACTATTTATAGCATGTGTGTAGTGCTGATTATGAACCTTGTTTGTTATGGAAATCCAACCAAAAAGGCTCAAACGTATCAAAAGAAGGAACTTAATAGAAGCACGAGCCTATTCCTACTCCAATTGTAACTTTCAACCACATTCTTTCTTATTTATCACTTAAAGGAAAAGTAAAAAAAAATTGACAACTATTGAGTGAACTAAAAATATTTAAAGATTAAAAACACAAGTAAACAATTGAATTGAACAATTGTATTTGAAGGTGTATGCGTAAACGGTGTGTTTGCATAAAAAAAATATTTGTATTTGTAATTATTAATAATACATTAGCGACACGAGTTCATAATGAGGAAAGTTGTTTAAAATCAACATTCTTTAATTAAACTAATTGCATAATAATGATTGTAAAAAATATTATTTAACCCTCTCATATTTAACTAGTTAATGCTTTATCACTCGTCACAATATTGATTTCTTTATGTTAATTAAAAACTGGTTTAGAATTTATATGCACGACCCACGTCTTTCAGATAAAAAGGAGGATTTTTATTAAATGAAAATAATATCAATAATATTACCTACTCTATTCTCAATTTGACATTGGCCCTAAGGTTTACTTGAGGAGAACGCCAAACGGCATTAAGTTCGCCTTATGTACTGTGTTTAATGAGCATATACATTTTAAATAAATAAATAGGGAGCAGTAATGGATTCTGATATTAAACATGAATCTTACAACTATGTACTATGTTCGTTCACATCTGTTAATTCACTAAGTTTTATTTAAAACTGCATAATAAATAGTAATTAATTAGTAATAAACTGTTAATATGTATTCTTATGTTATTTATTTTATCTAATCCTATGTAAGTTAACTAAACCGTGATATTTATTGCACCGCCTTAGTCTCTCTACTAGACCTGTGGTTGACTGGCAGAGAATGCAACTTGGCATTAAGTCCGCCACTGTACAGTTTTATGTGCAAAAGTATAAATAAAAAATAAACTCACCAAGCAACTGGGGTTGGGCTATTGAAGTAGATTGCGCAAGTGTATGCATGTTGCTCGCGCCAGCTTGTTGAATCTGCAACAAAAATGGGATTTAGTTCTACAAGTTCTATTAAATACGAAGTTATCACTAGTATAGTACTTATAAATATGTATAAAAGTTATGCTCAAAGACTGAAGCGTCGATTCGCCAAATTTTTGTTATGACTTCTGAAAATGAAGAAAAACCACGGTTCCGAGCAGTAGTGGGGTTGAAAACGCTCTTTGAGCGAAAAAACATCCTCACAATGCGTTGTAGTCACTGTATAACGTCTATGTAGCGAAATTTGTGTTATGGCTCTTATAAAAACGCTCACGACGATGTGACAATGAAGATATGCTATGATGAAGAGCCTTAGTTTAGTATAAAAATTGTTAGTATTAAAAATCTAATACCCAGTACTAAATTGCAGTTTGAGTCTCAAACTAAGAACTTTTGAGACTAGATGGCGCTGTGCAAAACGTACAAGGAAATTATTTATATTGATGACACAATACTTCGCGTAGGTTCATACAACACATAACCCCGATGACTATCATGTTATTATCGCATAAAAACTCCAAAAATGTATCCAAATGTTACTGCAGTGTTGTACAACATTACACCACAAGGTTATATCGACGTTTGGAACTTCATTTCTATTTTGGATGCGCGCGTCGCTTCTATATTTTCTATTTATACGCGAAGCTGATTCACTATCGGTCAACCGTGTGACACGTTAGCTGAGTTTTTTTGTTTACGTTCGCGTGTTGGGTGTGTTTTCTACATTTTTAATCGAATAGCAACTGTTTTTGTGAAGTTTAGAGTGTTATAAGTTTAACTTAAGGTGACTCAATTTCTGGAGCTGATTCTACTCAGCACTGGCCCATTTATTGTCCCGAAGCAGTGGTAGGGTTAAAGAAATACTGTTAGGACGTGTTAAAGCGCTTTTTAAAAGTCTATTTACAGAAAATAAATGACTTATTTAAGATTGAACTGTTATTGCTCAGTGTCATAAATTATATAAAAAAACTGAAAAATTCCACGCAAGCGAAGCCGCGGGCGGAAAACTAGTGATATCTAATATAGTAAGGAACTAAGAAGTTTCAATATTTTTCTTAGAAAATATAAAATGCACAGAGCTCTAAGAACATATAAGTTATACAGCTTGATGTATATTTTGCCGGCAATTTTATCAATTAGCTAAAGTCCATACTATAGTATAGACTATATTATAACAGCTTCAGACTACGTCGTTAGCAATTCCAATGACCTAGTCCAGGCTAGGTCTATTACACAGTACAAAGCAGTTGTTTACACCTACCGTGATAAATGATAACCTACGCCGGCCAGTTTATCATGCATTTGTATGTACACAGTGGAGATAAAAATATGCTTGTTGCAAATGGGTGGAACCTTGGCAATGTTTTTATGCTTGAAAAATCAAAATAAAAAACCTTTTTATAAGAAACTACATTAAAAGTATGATTACTTTTTCTGAGCTCCCGTGATATTTCTTAAGATCTGAAGAGAAATGAGAGTGGCTAAAAATCAATGCTTTCTAGAATATAGGTTGTCCTTGTCAGCATAAGCTGAGCCACTTTAAATTGCTTTACCATAAGTACTTCTTATTTTGTTATTCCAATTTGTTATTTCAGAGCAATATTTTTTGATTTCTTACAAAACCAAGTTGACAAAATTGTAAGAAACTGTACATAAAGGACTCGCCCTCCCGACTCCCTAAACCTATCCTGGATGACCTATCCAACAAAGAATATAAAAATCTAAGCGTCAAACTTATTAAAGGCTATCTTTAAACAACAGAATTTCATTAACCTAGTTAATGTAATAAATTGTCCCCATCGGGATTCAAACCCGAAACACCAGTCTTTTGGAAAAGGTGACATTAGTGCCAGATTTAAATCCATAATCGCTTCGTTCTGGCTCTTTAGCGATCGCGAAATTCAAACTGTCACGTTACTTTGTCTAGGCACGACGAAAATCTCGAATCGATTGTGCCATTGTAATGTTATTTTTCGAAGCCGTATTACATTACAATAAATTACTTTATAACAAAACATTTCAACAACAAAGATGGCGGAGTCAGACTTTCCTTAAACCTTGACTTTGAAGTCAGAACGCACGACTGTTTAAATAATTTATCAACGGAAAAACTCGAGCGAACGATTGTCCAAGATTATCTTTTGAGTAATGCAAAAACTACAAAAACATCCTACTAGATAGGGGCCTAGTGGATAATGCTCTGTCAACTGATACCTTTCAGCTAGGACACACCTAAAGACTGTAGGTATTTGTTTCCAATTTGGTTATACATATTGCAATCTAAAACCAAGAGGGAAGTCGAACCTTAACTTTGAACTCCTCCTGTATTCTTCTGATAATTTCGTTGCGGGTCCAATGACAGTTTAACTTTCCCCCAGGACAAACTTGACCTTCACTGGTTGGGTTTTTATTGGCGGTCAAGCTGTAGATCCTGGCCACACAGGAGTTGTAGCGGTGGGAACGAGAGATGGAAATTGACCCGTAATCTAAAATCAATCTGAGTCTTAAAATGGTGACTGAGTTTCGCTGCTTCTCAGCACTGGCCCATTTATTGTCCTGAAGCAGTGGTAGGGTTACAGTAATACTGGAACGTGTATAAGCGCATTTTAGAAGCCTATTTGGAGTAAATCAATTACTTTTATGACTTTTAAACAAATACTTTCGATATCGAAGGGCACGTCAACCCACAACAACAGTCTGTTACCAGGGGTAGTGAACTTAGCTGTTCCATTTCGCACGATAAAGGAAGAATAGGTATTCCATCTGCAGTTTTCTGATCAAGAAAGGGTTAGCAACCACTGACAGGGCAAAAAAGGAAGGTGACTTTACAAAGTCAAACCTTATGCTGCAACAACAATTTATTTCCTGCCTGTATCTATGAGGATAATGTCGTTCTTTGAATGAATAATACAATCCTTGCCAAAACTCATTAAATTGGAGCTCTCCCAAGCTTAGCAAACGGTGACATCCTTTGGCAAACCATCAACTAAGTGCATTGACATCTTCACAATGCTATAGGTATTCGATTCTATCCATAAACCGTAAAGTATGTAGCTTAGAACGTTTTATGATTGTCTGAGTACAGGTAGATTGATGATCCATAAAAATAGCGAAACAAAATTGACGATGCCTTTTGGTCAGTTGGTGTCCTGTACATTTTGTTACATCTGGCAGTTAGTATCATACTTCTGCAAGATTATATTGAACTCAAATGTTGCCACATATAAACGCTGATTTTATAATGTAAACTCCTGGGACTTTAAAATAGCAGCTTCTCTAACATCATATTTGTACAGTCCACAAAAGGAAGGCTATTGGGACCACCTCTTTACATGTGAAAAATGCTTTGCTCAATAAAAACCATGTTTCGGTTTATATCCTTGATACATGAGCCTTTTAATCTGAATTTCTGATGAAATTTTTGAATCCACTAAGTCTTCAGGACTGGACTGGTTGATGAATAGTCTTCAAATCTTGGGAGTGGAGTTACAGAATAATGTCCAGTGTTTAGCCCAGGCAGCTCGTGGCATCTTTGGCAACAGGCTAAGGACGACAACTTCAGGGTTTAATGGGTAGGAGGAGCCCCAATAGAGAGCCTCTCAATAGAAGAAATCCCAATAGTCTCTAAAGAAGGAAACCCTTTTACCCTCGAAAAGGAGGCTGACAATAGTGACTGAGTTTCTTGCGCTGCTTCTTCTCAGCAATGGCCCATTTATTGTCCCGAAGCAGTGGTAGGGTTAATACTGGGACGTGTAAGTGCTTTTTAAAAGCCTATTTGCAAAAATAAATGAGTTTTAGAAGAGAGCCTCAATAAGTCAAATATGCAGTTCAATATAAAGTATTCCAACGTCCTTTGGCATATCGTCAAATGTCAATGCACTGCTGTCAGCTAAATCACTTACAACGCGAGCGATCGATCCAGCGGAGCATATGGCTTGAATAATAGAACAACCGTTGTGATTATGGGCGTGTTTCAGTGGAGTTAGTATTACTATTACCTACTTCTTTTTGATGTTCTTTTCTGAAAATAGATTTGCGTGGTAGTTATTTTCCTTTTTCATTCGAGTTATGTCCAACGAGTAAGTGGGCGTCTTATGGTAAGTTTGATGAAACGTGGTCTTTATTCAGTTCCACTTTACTTCGCCTTTTGTCATTTATTTAGCTTCTCAGCTATCTTCATGATGGGGTCGTCGGTTCATCAGGCAGGTCGTCTTCCGCTACGGTTGCGATGAAACGTGGTCTTTATTTGGTTCCAATTTACTCCATTTTCATCAATTCTCTGACAGATTATTGCCACATTTTACTGGACAATGTCCATTACTTTAAACTTTTGCCGAATGGCCTTGTTCAGGTTTTTAAATTTCTAACAAGGCAGGTATTTGGTAGTTTTACCCTGCCAACTAAATTCCTTTCCTTGAAGAGGCGCTGTTGATATGGACTTTTCCTTAGGACATTATACTAACTGAAGAGATACTCATTTTTTGCTATAGGTCGATCGTTCATCTTGATAGAAGTATAACTTCACCTGTCCAGGTTGCGCGGTAACTTGAAACTATTTTTACTATCCGAATCGCATCTAAAACTGGACTAACCTTCGGTTTTTTGCTAAATATCTCACTGCGCAGTTAATACTTATTTTTTGCACCGCTTGTTATGCTAGCGTTCTAAACTGTTTTGTAATGTATTTATTTACGTTTTCCCGAATTGAATACCCTATTTATCAGTTACATTGAGTTTTCCTGTTCTTCTGATTAATTTCTTTGCGGGTCCAATGACAGTTTAAACTTTGCCCCGGGACAAACTTCACCTTTACTGGTTGAGTTTTAGCGGCGGTCAAGCTGTAGAATCTGTAGATCCTGGCTACACAGGAGTTGCAGCGGTGGGAACGAGAGAGAATAGTCCCGTACATTGAGTTTGGCTACGGACGGAGTGACTTCTGAGTGACATATTTTATCACAGGACATAGTATAACGGAAAGTGAAAATAACAGACTAATATTATAAAATATGCAATATGTAACCGCTTCATAAGATGCATGCAATGTATATTGCCAAATAAATAAGCATTCACATACACTGACTCACTATGACTTATTATGAAATAAAAAACTACTTAGACCAAAAAATCCACCTATTTCTGTAGTAAGTGAGCTCTTTTCAGAGGACTTTACTGTGTACTTTTAATTAGTGAAAGAAGAATATTATCCTGTAAAGAAGTAGGTAAATTTTCATGTTTACACAATGTCTATGCATGCATAAAGCTTGTATGTATTACCATCCATCAGACGCCACATACCGTGTTGGCATTGTGGCAACACCAATGGTAAATTTAATGTATCCCCTGAACGAAGTTGCAGACCTATACCCGAGGTAAGCAACGTGTATCTTAGGGAAAACTACAGCTAATTGTATAGATCGTTTTATCCACGAAGACGCGCCCCACCAATTTAGGATCGAGGGAAGCGCGGGGTGCGGGGAGTTTGATCCGAGCGTCATTATTGTAGTGTGCGTGTGCACTCATGGATGATTTAGCGTGTACCGATAACACTCAAACATTAGCGGAAGAATGATGGAGCGCGTCTTCGTGGATGAAAGAATCTATATTAGGCAAATACTTGCGGTAGCTTGTAAACAAATAAAGCTTCATTACATCATGCATTGCACAGTCAACGGCATATCTCTACGTATTATAAAACAAAGTAGCGCCATGTCTGTAGACTTTGATCTTTTAGACTAAACAGCGGATTTTAACGCGGTTTTCGGCATAAATAGAGTGATTCAAGAGGAAGGAAAGGATTAGACGTATAATACTTTGATATCTCTTTCATATCATTATTTAGACAATTTTGTTAATTAAACTTAGGAAAAAAGCATTCCAGTTGTCCACGCTATAATAGCCTTTGTGCTCTTTGAGCTTAGGAATTGTATTCCTTAACTGATAATATCAAGGTCATATTCTCCATTGCAGGGGGACAACCCTCTGTAAGATACGCTCCCCATCTGGCCAAACGGGTTGGATTGGCCTGATTTTAGCATATTTCTTTTGTCACTTACGATATCCACGGGAAGAGTGGATAGTCCTTCCTTCCGATTCTACTCTGCGATTTTCACACGAGTGCCTTTTTTCCTATGAAGCGGATATCGGCACGCAGATCTGGTCCTTATGCGTGTAAAAATCACACTACTGGTTGCACGCAGGAGAAAGATTACGTATTGTGTGCCCGCAGGCCCGCAGCCGAACTGCGTTTCGCGTACGTGTAGCCCGCGTAATAGGAAAATCTCAGAAATAATTAAATGTAATGTACTGTGCGTCCACGCGCACTGTGAGTAATGTTTGTGAATATGGGCGTAAGGTTGCGTTTCCACCAGAGATGTGTGCGTACCGAGGGATGTTTGTAAAGAACCAATAGAATCGCTTCATCTCTGGTGGAAGAATCGCTTCATCTCTGGTGGAAGAATCGCTTCATCTCTGGTGGAAACGCAGCCTTAGCAGAAAACTATGTAACATATTTGGTTTTCAACACTATCTACACAGCATTAGAGTTCAAATTACCTGGGCTGGCGACTGGGTTGGCAGCGGCGAGGGCTCATCAGGCCCGAGCCGCGGCACGGCCGTTCGCTTCATCATGGTAGATCAGCAAGGGCCCATCACACTTTCACCTGGAATACAAATAGCAACCTTATTAGAACGGTGTTGGGGTCATTTGAGCGTAATAGGTTAACATAGCATAAGGTTGTGTTGCCTTTTTGGCCACTTTGGGTGTCACGAACTTTTTGACGAGTGAGCCCTCAGTGGCGAAAAAACGCAAGTACTTCGCCATCAACCAAAAGAAGAAGAAGAACTATTTGACGCTGACTGTACGACGAAGCCGCGCAGTTTTTATCGTCAAAACCTACCTATTCCAATTTAATATTAACTACAATGATACTAACGCCCGTATTCACAAACGAGGCTTGCTTAAGTGAAGCAGCAAATCGAAGGCACAGCGTTGAATAGAGCTGTGCTGGTTCGTGTGTCACCCTGTGCGTCCACGCGCACTGTAAGACCTCATAGTTTGTGAATACGAGCGTAAAATCATTCAGAGTGAAGTGTTCTATCATTTTCGGCACGCCACAAACCATACAGTCGATATGACGCTTCCAATGATAAAATCGATATACCCCCATGTACGCAGTTGCAAGCCCATTGGGGAAGGCAACGGGAAGCGGGGGATACGCCGCCACTGGTTCTCAAAGATAAGGTTGATGCTCGTATTCGCAAACGATACTTGCATAAGTGAAGCTGCAATCGAACGCACAGCGTTGAATAGAACTCTGTGATTGGTTCGTGTGTGCGTCCACACGCAATGTTTGTGAATACGGGCGTGTACAGTGTAGACGTTTGGGAAAAAATAAAACCTTATGACAGTATAAAATAAAGGTGGTGTTATGAATTTCTGGTTTCAAAGATAAGATTTGGGAATTAACACCACTGAGCAAGAGTGGAGGGGTGAGATTTATATGGCATTTCTAATACAAATAATGCTAGAGCGACTACGACGTGGCTTGTTTGCATCACGGAATTAAATACCTAGTGCAAAAGAAGAAAAAGGTCATGTTTATGTTAATTTTTAGAAAAAGTCACAAACAGACATTTACTCTTTGTAATTACTCTTCTAAAAGGACATTTACATTTGTAAATGCTATATTTATAGCAAGCAAGACTTGGTCCTGTTTTGTACTTATATTCTGTATTATAGAAATCACTTTTTCTCTTTTCTTTTTTTTTAAACGGATTTATTTATTTTAATTTTAATCCTAGAACAAAATTAACCGTTTTTTTCCATTTTTATCTCATTATTTTACTATGAGATGAGCTAAAGGGTGCCGTTACTTAACGAATTTTGCAAAGACTCGACCCTAAACTGCATAATACACGAATAACGATCAAACCAAGGGCAGCTTTGGTGCGAAAGTAAGACGACCTTGGCACACTGTGTCGTATTGAATCGGTTGACATTTAAAATCGAGTGTAACACCAATGGGCGTGTAAAATTGTAAACTTGTAAAAAATTCAATTTAATCGTAAAAATGTATAGTTGACAACACATTGTTGTTGCAAAATAGGCTGTATTACAAAAAGATAAGACGCTAATGTGTTTAGCTTGACCATTGACCGTAGATTTTGCTTGTAGGTAAGTCAGGCCAAGAGGCTGGTAGTTAAAAAATAGCAGTCTTTTATAAGTCTGACAAGGAGCATCAGTGTTTTAAAATAAAATACTTCATGATCTTCATCTGTGTCAAAAAACATACCACATAATAAAGTTTGTATAGTTTCAAGAACTAAAAACCAGTCTAACAAAAAAAAAAACAAAAAGTTATGCTAACAAGAAACAAAACATTGTTTTTTATAATGAACTAATACCTGCACCATAATCAATGAAATAAAAAGCTGACAGAAGTTTAATTATTCTTTGTTTATGATTTTTCACTTTTCAAGTTTTCCAGTTTCAAGCCAACAATTGACAGGACAATAAGAGTTGAAGCGGACGGTTTCTTTGTTGTGAATAAATTACGGAGCTCCGCTATAACTGCATCGGACTATTAATTTAATTTGCCGGTGTTATTGTCGACAATATAATGAAGATGAGCGGATAAAGTAGACTGGTTATATTTTTAGATTTTTGTGCAATGTGATGAAATAAACCAAACCACTGATTAACGTAATTGCTAGCTAAATCCAATGAATTTGCAGAACAAAAATTTTTTTTCATTGTCTTTATTAGGAAAACAGCTTTGTATTAACAGTTGAATTAAGTAATTTTTACTAAGAAAAATGCTAATTAATTACAATTGCATAACTGGCTTTTAGTCAAGATGTCATTCTAGTCTAGTCTCAGTATAAGATGTAATTCTAAAAATGATCCAAATTAGATACCTAACCTTAAACGAATTCCATTTCTAGATATAAAGGAACATGTTGGAGGTAACGTGGGCCACTAGTGAGTGACCCTCAACCGATGGATTTTCTTTTGTATTTAGTTTCTTGACAAATTGTTTTCAATTGTATGCTAATTTACATCATGCTTAAATTGTGATCTGCTATTAATAAAATTGATTGTATCAAAGAGCAACTGGATGCTGGCAATGTTCTTATTTTATCAGCTTTTGTACTTTTTATGTACTATGAAGCATTGTTTATCCAATATTGGTTATTTTACCAATGCAGAGCCACAGTGCTGTCGATTTTTTGACTAGAGGAATAAACAATAACCAGAGGAAAATAACTTATTATTAATATACCGATAATTTTTTATCTAACTAGGTGCACGCGTACGGGGTCGCGGGCAGTGTCAAATAAATTGCCAAAATATCCCAATACCACGTGGATATCAGCGCGCGTTCATTTGTTTTAATCAATACTTATGTATAGGTGTACCAGAATCTCATGGCAAATAGGGAAAATAAACTTTGTTGAGAGCAATACTGGGGAAATTGGAATAAACGATCTTGATACTGTTTAATTTTTTACTTTTATGACTTTAATATTAATGAACATGAAGTACGAATATACATTTTAGGTAGGTATGTGTATGAAGAAAGTTGTTATACATCGGGAAAGTGTCTTGAAAAATAAATAAATCGTATTATTAATTTAAGTAACTAATTTTATTATGCATCATACTTTTAACTTATCACTTCATTCAGAACTAGAAAACGATTCTAAGAACTCCACTTGCAATTTCTTGTTCTTCAATAGATGATCAAAATAAAGAGATAAAATCTTTTTCAATTTTCTTTACATGGTCATAACATTTTGACCATTCCCCTGCACCAATTTGTGAGATATACCTGAAAACCCCGATAAAGCAGCTAAGTATTAAGAATAATATAAAAAAACATAACCCTCCTTGTGACGTAATTGGGTAATAAACTAAATGTATCAAAATATTTCAGTCCAACTTACTGTCAACTCGACGACGCGCTTTAGAATCAAAGATTGACTTTGAATTATGTCTTATTTTACAATTCACATTGAAAACAATATGACTTGCTTGAGCTTTTTCGATTTTTTCACAAAAATAACAAATAGTCAAGAAGAGATTACAAAATTTTTGCAGCGGCTGACAGATTTCATAATTTTCTTTGACAGGTGACAATTAAACCATAGACAATTGCCATATGAAAAACACACTTTTCCAATATTTTTGTTTGCCATGAGATTCTGGTACACCTATACCTACTTACTTAATTAAAACATAACCTGCATGATTTATTTATAGGTTATGTTGTTCCTACCTACTTCAACATGTATCTCCGTATGCGGACTTCAATAGATAAAAGCAGTGATTACGTAACAGTATCACTAACAGAAGCTCAAGGAAAATGCAATTTTCATTGAAATTTTCTCTATTTACGAAGCACGAGAACCAAGATGGATTCCTATGACGTCATCATCGGACTTCGCAATATTGTAGCCGCGGTTCACGAAAACTTAGCGTAATATATGAATTTTGCAACGATTTAACTTACGTATCGATCTAAACACGTTGAAACAAGAACAGCACACACTATTGTACGTTTATATTCGGAATTTATTACACGGAGCCAGCTTGGTTTCTTTTCAAACCGGTCTCACGAGGGCGCGATGACACAAACTCGCACTTATTTATAGCGGAAAACGTACACAAATCGATAACAGGCCGGGTACAAGAACAACTACATTGAACGGGGCGTCGCAAAATGCGTTTTACAGCAACTTTCGTCTCTCACTTTTGCAATCACAAAAAAAAATGACAGCCATCATGACAGCAGCCAGTGTCCCGCCTTTTTTTATGGGTGCGTTCGGAAACTCGCAATTTGAATTAGATTCAATGTAGGTATAGCTACGTTCACCGAAATGTTATTATTATTTCCACAGTGAATCATAGCGAGCGGATCTCGTTTGAAGAAAAAGTCGAGGTTGATTGAGGATAATCATCTTTCAGAGTAGAGCGGTAAAGTCCGGTTTACGTTGAACCGGTAGAAACGAGGACGGCGCGGCGGTATTCGTCACCGACGTAGAAAATGGCGACTAAATACCAACAATTACATCGCGCGTTCAACGTCAAAGCGAATCAATGTTTTAAAGTATCTGAAGACCACTAACTAGCCTACTTCATGTAACCGAGAACCGAAAGATGCAATAAGCGGCTTATCTTTCCAAGTGACGGAGATAAAGGTTCGCCTACTTTTATAAGAAAAATCAAAAACGTTTACATACCGTTGAATAAGTGGTGATAATGCGTTGAAATCTTCGTGAACGTGATCAAAACGTCTTTTGTAACTTAGAAAACTGTTGTTAGACAAGGAATTGTGATAATAACGCGTCACGGCACGCTCCGCGCGACATTCGTGCGCCTTCAAATAGCGCAGCGGCGCAACTTTTTCGAGCGCGGCGTCAACACGGTCAGGTGGGCGAGGTTGCGACACTGCCATAGCGCAGTCTCTTTCTCGCGGCTCTCGCTCTTTCGCGCGGTGCGCTGTCTCGCTCACACTCGTGGGGAGGCCTGGGATCGGGCAGGAGGGACGCGCGGAGCCCTCCGCGAACGGACGTCGCGCACCGAGCTGCGCGGCCGACTGACTGCGACCGACGCCTTTTGCCGCGGCCCTGCGGGGCCGAGAATCGAGCTCCCAGCTCACAACGGAGCGGCAACGTCGCCGTCGAATAATAGCAAACGAACGGACGTGATATGAAAATGCCACGAACCTCCACGGAGGTGGTGGACCAAAACAAATCTCCTTTCTCTAAAATTATACAACAGTTGCGATCGAGAGCACGAGCGGGCGCTTCGTTTCTGTTTCCCGCCAAAATTGACCACTTTCTACGTGTAAACGCGAAGTGGAGGTACGAGCGATGACCTAGATGCGGTTGGACAGAATTTTTATTCAAGATGGCATACAGGTTTTCTGTTAGAGGTACCAATAACTCGGCGATCGGCGTTGCTCTGTGCCGCGAGTGTAGGCTGCCCCCGCCTCGGTGGCGGGATAAGTAGGTATCGGGCTGGTTGCCTTGGCGACAGAAACTTGTTACAGAGGATTACAATAAGATAATTGGAATAGGGGATCCGAGTGCAAGTACAATAGAATTGAATTTCCAGTTTTATGTTGCGAAAGGAGCACCTTTTGTATTGGATGTGAGAGAAAAACAATGCCCGCTTTACTTTTTGTTTTAATAAGCGCTGATACTTTTTACTTGTACATTCTCTAATGAAAATAAGTTAAGAGGTAACAACCTCAGGGTCCTCAGGTGATGTCAAAGGATTACACAAAGAAAAGCAAATACAATGGCAATCATGTTTTATTGACCAAAATATCTTCTATGTGAGATCCCCGAACCTAAAATGAGAAATGTGATGAAGCTGTTAAACAATTAGTCAACATTTTCAAATGAAAGGACTAACTACTACTATCTACTACTAACTAAGAGTAAAGCAATTATTTGTAACTACAGTTCAACACAATCAAGGAATCAATGAAGTTTCAATTATTTAATGTCTGCTGCCAGAAGTTCTACCGTAATACTTCGTAATTTATTTACAGGACGTACAGAATGAGGTATAGATCTACAGAATATGACAAAGAAGAACATACGAGTATTAACCCCGAACATTAGAGAAAGAGGAACTTTTTGTAATCGAAAGAACTGATTTTCAGAATAATATAAGCTCATAACAATCCTTGGTATTAAATATTGACCAAGAGCATCGGAATCAAAGTTTTTGATTCGTCTGGCCTCTAACTTTGTTTGTTTTCACGATAGATGGTATATGACCTTCATTCTGCGAACCTTTAACTGTTCAAAATCAAATAGATACACGTGTTTAATCTCTTATCAATAAGGTTCAGAAAGAGCCACGCATCATGGGGACACGACAACATCTTGCAAAAAAAATTGGCAGACCCTTTCATGGTATTTGTTTTTATTCCGATAAGTTTTACTACCACGAGATGCTATGCTACTTTAATACTACAAAGGAAACCACCACACTGGAGTATACAGGTACCCAACAAAAACTTGACCTACGTCATAGATCCAGGAAACTATAGGCAAAAAAATAGCACACATTTCATTGAGAAGCAGAGATTACACCAAAAGGACCACTGTAATGTTACAAAAGGATTTCAAAACTGCGACACAATAAGATTATTAATAATAACCTCCCGTAACGGTTATTGTGTCATTAACTCATAAACAATCAAGTTTCGCCCTGAAGGAAACAAAGAGCTATGAATAGCTTTTACTGGAAAGTTAAAATACAACGTGGTTTTAGCGTTCAGCTGATTTTTTGTCAATGGGCGGAGAAAAGGTGTTAAATTTTTAAAATTACACTAAGTAACAAATCTAGATTGCCTATAAAAGGGTATGTTGTAAAATATCCTCAGTCTGCTTGATGGCCTAGGTAGTTAGGATTTTTATTCTAACAAGCCTAATGTACGATAGACAGCATAATTATTTCATTAAGGCCTTATCGTTGCGTGCATAATTGATTAATTAAAATTGCAGGCTGGAATCATGCTGGAAACTGGTCTAGATACTGAGCTATAGGATGACAATAGGTCATTATCAATTACGCCTGATTAACTCTTAGTTTCTGAACCGATCTCCATCTTATGATAGACTGTTGACTAACGTTAATTTGTGCTATCAAGAAGTTTGTATTTGCATGATAAAACAGTTTTTTTAATCCACAACGAGGGAGCTTTTGGTCTGCATTTCACGTGAAAAGAGATGATCAGGCCGAAGCTTCACCCGGAATCCTCAACCACAGATGAAGTGTGTGTGGAAGAGCAATAAAGAATTTGAATTTAATTGAAATTAGGTGGTGTTATTAAGGCTAAGCCTCAAAACCTCAGATCATAGAAGGGAATAGATGTGAAACGGGGGCGTGGCGCGTGTCTCCGCGATATGCCCAGAAACGAACATCGCCCGCGACGCCAGGTTAGTCGCGATTCAGTCGTACTGAGGAAATGTTCTCCGATATTGTTGGATAATGCGTCGTAACGTGCAATAACATAAGTGAAACGAAGAACTACAGGAACAATGAAGTCATTTACCACATGTAAGTATTGCAAATCCATTGGTATTTTGCTTATAAATAAAAAAAACTAAACATTTTTACGAACGAATTCAGTGCCGTGACATTTACTGCGATATCGAAATTAGTGGTGATAAAAATTCAAACACGTTGTACATTGACGATTTAGTTAGCAACCACTTCATGTCATGCGTAACTACTGCGCAATGTATTTTATTTCTTCCGATATCCACTGACGCGTGAAAATACACAGTACGGCCGCATGTGCCGGTCGTAACATAGTGCAGGGCTCGTGTTCTAATACGGTTTCCTATTATCGATAAATAGAAGTAAATTATTATTTTCTATTTTCTAATTTTGAATGAAAAAATCATGAGTTGCTTGCGATTTTTAAGTTTTTACAAAAACAATAACAATAGTAGAAGGGATTAGTAACTGTCAACTATGTAATTACTATAAGAGCTAGTTGAAAGCCTAATATAGGCATTATTTTTGATAAACATAGGCGGTACGAATTTCGCCATAATTAAAAAGTTAATGCGCGATAGTAGTTAATAATAATTACAGTGATCCTGTTATTATTATTAAAGTAAATAATAATATATTACCAATATTGTAAATACTGGTAAAAATCGCAAGTACCTACTTAACCCATGACTTTTCATACAAACTTTGTCAGTCTATAACTTCTATACTCCATCGATAACGACATTGAGCTTTGGTTGGGGTAAATTAATATAAGGTAACTTCATTTAGTCCCAATAATTGATTCTGAGTTTTTCGTCCATACAAAATGGAACTGACTCCTTTATCATGCAAAAATCGTTAAAGAACATAATAATAACGTATAATAATAAAAAGGTTTTCATACAAGCATTTTTTAAACCAATTTCGAGCCTTGCCCCCAGGATTTAAAGTATCGATATCTTATCGACTCCATTTTATCTTTCTTCTCTCTAATTACTTTTTTTCAAAGTGTGCGTCACGTCACGCGGCCATTGATTGGCCATAAGGCACGCCTTCTGGCCAATCACAGCACTTTTAAGCCGGTTGCACATGTTGTCGTAGACTCTCAGTCGCTTTGTTTTTACACAGTTGAATGTGTGTGTGGGAGCTGTGGTGGGGGAAATGTGGGGACACTGGTTCTCGTTGTAGTTACGCGCGACTTCATATCTATTCTCTTTCTATGATCTGAGCTCAAAACCCTGATAAAAGTTTTTTGCACTAAAATATTCCTGCACTATTCCCAAAGGAATAGAAACCTTTGCTAAACCTAACTTCTTAATTAAAATTGGATTGTTTCGTCATTTTACATGTCTTGGAGATTTACGTCAAAATTAAATTACCTTTCAGAATTACTTCTAAAGTTGCATCATCGATGGATCATACTAAAATTACATCTATCCTGCAGGCAGCAGTACCTGGGAGAGATTCAGAAATAAACTGCAGTGTTGCATACTATTCTAGTTCAAAATATAGACAGTTTACTATAACTGCGGCTTCGCAATAAAATTTGATATCATTGATTGTCGCAATCGGAAATACTGAATCAGCATGAATTTTAATTTAATTTTAGATACAGGGAGTTTTGCAATATCATTAAAAATGGCTGAAATGATGATGATGATGATGATTAAAAAATTTAACTAAATAAGTGTGGATAGTCTGTCTAACTGTAAAAATAGCTTAAAAGAAGATAAATCTTTAGTTATATCACAGAATAAGTAATAGTACAGGTACAGAAGGATTACTCCGCAAGACGATTTAAATAAATGCGAGTCTTGCTACGACGCGATACAGTGGAATTCAGCTCGCACAGCACTACGTACCTACAATTTTATTCACCTACAAGTTTTGTCTCTTTCTATCGCGTGCCTCTGAACTCTTCTTACGCTGTTAGGGTTGCTGTCTAGTGAAAAAAATAATTAATCTACTTATATGTCATGAGGTACGTACCTCATGACACGTATGTAATGTAAGTACGCATTCATTATGGAAAACCTTGGGAGAGGCCTTTGTCCAGCAGTGGACGTCATTTGGCTGAAACGAACGATCGCATTCTGAGCAGTAGTCATGGTAGGTTAGGTTCCTATACTATCCTAAGAATTCTTGATTACCTACATGGCCAACATACCTTTCAGCATCTTTGGGAAGCGAAAAAAAAGATAAATCCGGTAGATTTCTTTTCGAATTTAAACACCCGAACGCCGCACAATAATATTTCTTTCTCTTTATGTCCATTTTTAAATAATACTTCGATCATAGAATTAGGTACTACAACGCACGCCAGCGTCCTGACGGGCGCGCGCGTGACACTCGACTGATATAATACCCGCCGGCGGGGCGCTTCGCTGTAGGTAATTATCGGATGTACCGCGCGGAGTGAGCCAGGCCTGGTTATACAGGGTGGCCAAAACAGTGAGGTCTAAAAGAAAAATTTAGATTCCTTACATCAAGGTGTACCTAAATCACCCCCATGTATATAATACGATTGTGCTTAGTTTAGGAGATCGAGTCAATTTTGTGATATTTTAAAATTTTATGACCTAGTAGGTTTTAAACATTTTTATCTTTTTTTTGGGTTGACTTTTTTCGGATTTCTTTTTTTCGACAGATTTGTTATTAATTGCAGATGTTTGAAAAAAATAATCACCTTCCTATCTTTGATTCAAGATACAAAAGTTTTGCTAGAAACATTAAAATTATGCTTTTATCAGAATACTATCAAATTTTCAACTTAAAAGTTTAAGTAAAAAAAAGAACTTCCATAGGTCCAAAATCATTTTAAAAACTGCGCCGTTTCCTAAACATTCATAATAATACAAAAAAACATGTACTTAATGGGCCACTATTTCCTGTAATCGGTCCACTAAAGTGGTAAGTCGGAGATTCCGTTACATGTTTTTGACTTCCTTAGAGTGAATTAATATTAGGAATCCTCTAAGTTTACATTACGTAGAACAGATTTAGAGCAGTAACTGGATAAAACATGTTTTTATTCTCAACGAGGAAACTCTTGCCCTTCATCACACCTGGCGGAAACTGATGATTAGGCTGAAGGTGGAAGGGAACTTCAACTACAGAGGAACTATAGCTTCCTACCTCGAAATTCTGGATTCTTCACTACGTACCTACAATTTTATTCACCTACAAGTTTTGTCTCTTTCTATCGCGTGCCTCTGAACTCTTCTTACGCTGTTAGGGTTGCTGTCTAGTGAAAAAAATAATTAATCTACTTATATGTCATGAGGTACGTACCTCATGACACGTATGTAATGTAAGTACGCATTCATTATGGAAAACCTTGGGAGAGGCCTTTGTCCAGCAGTGGACGTCATTTGGCTGAAACGAACGATCGCATTCTGAGCAGTAGTCATGGTAGGTTAGGTTCCTATACTATCCTAAGAATTCTTGATTACCTACATGGCCAACATACCTTTCAGCATCTTTGGGAAGCGAAAAAAAAGATAAATCCGGTAGATTTCTTTTCGAATTTAAACACCCGAACGCCGCACAATAATATTTCTTTCTCTTTATGTCCATTTTTAAATAATACTTCGATCATAGAATTAGGTACTACAACGCACGCCAGCGTCCTGACGGGCGCGCGCGTGACACTCGACTGATATAATACCCGCCGGCGGGGCGCTTCGCTGTAGGTAATTATCGGATGTACCGCGCGGAGTGAGCCAGGCCTGGTTATACAGGGTGGCCAAAACAGTGAGGTCTAAAAGAAAAATTTAGATTCCTTACATCAAGGTGTACCTAAATCACCCCCATGTATATAATACGATTGTGCTTAGTTTAGGAGATCGAGTCAATTTTGTGATATTTTAAAATTTTATGACCTAGTAGGTTTTAAACATTTTTATCTTTTTTTTGGGTTGACTTTTTTCGGATTTCTTTTTTTCGACAGATTTGTTATTAATTGCAGATGTTTGAAAAAAATAATCACCTTCCTATCTTTGATTCAAGATACAAAAGTTTTGCTAGAAACATTAAAATTATGCTTTTATCAGAATACTATCAAATTTTCAACTTAAAAGTTTAAGTAAAAAAAAGAACTTCCATAGGTCCAAAATCATTTTAAAAACTGCGCCGTTTCCTAAACATTCATAATAATACAAAAAAACATGTACTTAATGGGCCACTATTTCCTGTAATCGGTCCACTAAAGTGGTAAGTCGGAGATTCCGTTACATGTTTTTGACTTCCTTAGAGTGAATTAATATTAGGAATCCTCTAAGTTTACATTACGTAGAACAGATTTAGAGCAGTAACTGGATAAAACATGTTTTTATTCTCAACGAGGAAACTCTTGCCCTTCATCACACCTGGCGGAAACTGATGATTAGGCTGAAGGTGGAAGGGAACTTCAACTGCAGAGGAACTATAGCTTCCTACCTCCAAATGCCGGAATACAGTAATGCTATTAACATTATTGTTATAGTGACAGACTTAGAAAAATAGAGTTGCTAGCCAGGCAGACTTAGATCAAACCCTACCGCCAACCAAACCGAGCAGAAAATTTCACCTCCACTGGGAATCAAAGCCGGGACCTCTGAAACTTACCTCTTACCACTTGAAGACAGAGTCAGTTGTTACATTTTACTGTTACCCTTGAAATACCTACTACAGTGAGAAGAAGAAGGAGGGATATTTGGTTTATGTTCATTAAAACTTACTTAAAATAACAATGTGTTCCAGAATTTCGAGGTAGGAGGCCATAGTTCCTCTGTAGTTGAAGTTCCCTTCCACCTTCAGCCTAATCATCAGTTTCCACCAGGTGTGATGAAGGGCAAGACCTTCCTTGTTGAGAATAAAAACATGTTCTATCCAGTTACTGCTCTAAATTTGTTCTACGTAATGTAAACTTAGAGGATTCCCAATATTAATTCACTCTAAGAAAGTCAAAAACATGTAACAGAATCTCCGACTTACCACTTTAGTGGACCGATTACAGGAAATAGTGGCCCATTAAGTACATGTTTTTTTGTATTATTATGAATGTTCAGGAAACGGCGCAGTTTCTAAAATGGTTTTGGACCTATGGAAGTTCTTTTTTTTCCTTAAACTTTTAAGTTGAAAATTTGATAGTGTTCTGATAAAAGCATAATTTTAATCATTCTAGCAAAACTTTTGTATCTTGAATCAAAGATAGGAAGGTGATTATTTTTTTCAAACATCTGCAATTAATAACAAATCTGTCGAAAAAAAGAAATCTGAGGAAAGTCAACCCAAAAATAAGATAAAAATGTTTAAAGTCTACTAGGTCACAAAATTTTAAAATATCACAAAATTAACTCTATCTCCTAAACTAAGCACAATCGTATTACATACATGGGGGTGATTTAGGTACACCTTGATGTAAGGAATCTAAATTTTTCTTTTAGACCTCACTGTTTTGGCCACCCTGTATGTCCGACAGTTAGTCACTAACAAATCTAAGATAGGCCTACAAGAATTATTTTCGATAACTCGACAATCTATGGCTTGAATGCTGTTACGTTCAGCTTACAACGCCCTATTACTAATTTGTACTTCCCAGCCGAGTAGAGACCTCACCCCAGCCGTGGGGTGTGGTGTGGGGTGGCTATCTACCTAGGCATGTAAAATTTGCCAGTCCAATATCACCCTTGCAGATTCTATGCATATTTGCAAGCTTCCATCCCAGTAGTTTATACGTTCATTACTGAATTGAATTCGAATATTTTTGGACTATTGAAGTAGATATTGATTTTAGTATATGACATAGAAGCAACTTCTATTTTTACTAATTTTAAGCATACCTATGGGCTGTTTATATGGAATTTGCCCTTTAAACTAATCGGTTTGGATTTCGTATTTTCGGATGTTATGTAAACATGTTTTGAAATCATTTTAAGACTTTTATATTGTTTTGCCAGATAAACTTGATAAAAACCTAAACGTAATACCTCTTTTATGATACGTGTAGCGCCATCTAGCGAGCGCCAACCGAAGTATTCAACTTTGCCGCCGATTTCTCTATCGCAATAGTTGTAATGGTAATGTAATCGTATTTTTTATCAGTAATTGCATTAATTTAAAGAAACGAAATCTATTGTTACCGGTCAATTGCACATATTCATGTGAAGAAACGCGAGAGCCGTAATTGGAACTGGCAAAATGATTATAATACCTAATCAGAGGCATAATACACGTTCGACAACAATCACATGCCCATTTATTTTAGAACGAATAAGTATGTATAGTAATGTTTACAACTGATGAGCTCCGATGACGTAAGCTGTGTTGTGAACCGCGCATTTCAAGTCCGAATAATGCCCGTGGATGTGTGAGTGCGACATTCGCGCGTGTGCGTGACTCCCGCAAGTGGTAACCTTAATTTCCAACTTATGTGTGCGTGTTGTTAACATCTGCACATCAATTACGAAAATTTTAATTTATTTAATTACCGCCAATACGATGTAGGATAACTTATTTATCGCGTATTAAATTTATCCATTGTTAAAAACGTATAGCCTTGAAACTTCTTATCGAAACTCATTACGAGTGCGACGTTGCCAGTGCTCCGCGCTATTGCGTCGCAATTTTAATGGCGGCCATCTTGTCTGGGTTATCAGGTGTGCAAGTACTTGCGATGATCAAGACTTTTTTGCCTATCCGTAACAACCTCATTGGATATCCACATGGACATGTATCGCCAGCCTTAAAATTAAAAACCGTACCGTTAGCCAGTTAGATGACCAGCTTGTTTGAATGATTACGTAACCTGAAAGAAAAGTTGGTACCTACACGCATTTCGCATTCCAAATCATCATCTACACGAACATAATAATAGTGCTATGGATATGCGAGCGATAGGTGCCGAGATCATTCGAGATTCGTCAGCTCAGAGCATCCTATGGAGTGCATATCCATAGCTATCTATGTCAGGCAAGTGTCGGCGCAATATGGGTTGGATACGTACATTGAGCGGGTCGGGAGACTGGCCCTGGCGCGGACCACGAGCCCCGGGGCCCCAGCTAAGCTCTCCGGCCGACCCACCACCAGATAGAACACAAATTCGGACATTTTCAACGCAAATTCCACGGTATCGATCACGCACAGACGCCATTTTGAACCGACACTGAGCGCGGTGCCGCGACGTTGCCACGTCGTTCCCAGCCACTATTTCTGGCGCCCTCCCCCCGCGCGCCTTCACGACTGAGGTCGTCAAACAGCGACAAAACATGATTTGGATCGGCCACACAGTGTACTTAAATCCTTATTGGAAAAACGAAAACAACATCTACATGGCTACGGAGCGAGGGGGGAGGCGGACAGCTCTGTGATAAGATAGTTATACACAGTATAGAATGTGCAGCGGCTTTCACCGCGGGAAGGCGCGACCGCGCAAGCTCGCGCCGACATATGCCATTGGCCAGTGTCGAGATCGATAGGCAAACAGCGACGAGGACACCGACCCAGAAACATAATGCGCTCTATAGCTACAACCGCACGGCTCACTTTGCCGCGGCAGCTACTATAAACAAACTACCACACCACCACATACAAGTCCTCACGTACAAACGCACGACCACAGCCGCGGAGAGCGACGCTCGGCAATGAATGTATACGTACATAACATCATGTATTATGGCAGTTTTCTAGAGTCGAAATTCCTGTATCACGTCGCGCCCAGCGCTCCCTACCGAAGGACAAAGGGCCGATTTCACACGAAAAACAAAGGGAAAAGCCGGTGTGAGGATAATAACATTTTTTTTCGTTGCAATCGCGGCGAAGTTTATAACAAGTGTATGGACGTTGCCAAGTCGCACGGTTAGCATCGTAGAGAGCGCGCGGTCTACACTTATGAAATTCAGATTTTTTCACCAACTGCACATGACACGATAGCATTCTGATAACACTTTTATTGAATAATTGGTCAAAATTAATGAATTTTCGACGCCTAGCCTACCACGTACGATAACGCGGCAGGTGTGACTATCATCTATATACAATATGGTACTATACGATACCTATCTGCATTGATTGAAAGCTGTTTTTATCATCAAAAGCAATCAGAATCAATTAAAAACGTAAAATAAAGCTCGAAATAGGAAAAGACGCAGTCTGTCAACCATTCACTCACCTGTATTTTTAATCGAAATGTGCTTCTTTCTTCACAATATTCACTGGGACGCCACTTCAAGACGCAACAAACAAGAATATTAAGGTATTTTAAGGATTTTAAATGATTTGATATGCACAAAAAAATTATACATTCCGCGAAGCATACGTCCTACGCGCAGTTAGACCGAATGCGAACTGTTGGTTTGGTTTGGGTCGCCTGACGGGTGGGAGACGGCGGGCGGAAAACCGGAGAGCGGGCGAGCGAGGGAGACCCGAAAGGGCAATGTTTTACAATCGCAAATGCATTCAATCAGTTAAAATACTTACGCTGGTACAACTCTAAAATCGAATCATATTTTTAGGACAAGATTCCATTAGAAATAGGTATGTTTGTGTAAGTAAATAATAAGACAAGTATTTGTTTTGACTCGTGACTAATTGCGTTTCCTGTCGATCATTTTCTTTATTGACGTTTCTTGACACTTTTTTTTCGTCGTAATTGCTACTAATGAGGTCGTATAGCTGAATTAATTTAAGAGATATTGGTGTGGCGTGTAAATAGCCACACCAGGAATTATTATTTTTCCCATCTAATAATAAGATAGATAAAAATTTTATTTGAGCGCAATGATGTAATTTTACATGTTTTTAATATTAAGCATTACTATTTTATATAGTTTTTATTATTTGTTACTAAATTAGCTATTCAACAGTTCTTTTTGTTTCAGATTAATTGGTGTTATAAATTAAAGCAAAATTATACTTGACTAAGTTGTTTATTTATTTATGCTATTGCATATTTGGAAATTATTCATTAAAAAAATAAATAAGCTACAAGGATCTGTGTGAACGTGGCTAAAAAAAGAACTGACGGATTCCTTAGGAATTTTGACAGCTTAGCTTGGAACTAGCGCCCTCTTCTACGTTTTTTCATATTGTCACTTTGTTGTATCTAGAAATACACCAATCAGAAATCGGTGCGTGTATTTTGACAGGAAGATAAACTTCTTTACCACGTCGAGCAAAATAATTCCCATTATTTCGAATTTTCCGTGGAAATTACACTTATTCTGTTGCGTTATCTAAGTGATTAATAAAATGCTGTACAGCAGCAAGTATTTTGTCGTATTTGCAATTTTATTTGCGGCTGTTTCGGCCAGAATAGACCCAAAGAATTTGCAGTGTTTAGGTTTGTAATAAAACTTTATTTTAATCACATTTTAATGTGTTACCGTGTGATTAAAATGATATAATCCATTCCAGTGTGCCGGACGACCTTCGAAGAGCTTAATGATGCGATAAAGAAGATCGATAAATGGAAAAAAGTTGATGTAAGTAAAACTTTTGTATCCCTCTATTTATGTTTACATTCTTATTAATCTAAGTTTACATTACGTTTATTAAAGAAAATTAATTTCCTTCGAGTATTTCAGACAAAACTTGTGTTAACTCTGGATCACAATTTTGTCTTCTTACTTAGGGCTGAATATTCAGAGATTAAATTTAAATACACAGTCCAAAGACTTGTTGCTAACTAAATTAGGTCTGTAATAAAATACATTTGACTTGATATAGTAACAAGTAAATGCACTGTTTAGCATTATCATAAAAAAATTAAACTTAGCTATGTTATGCCAGTTACAAGCAATTCCAATGCAAGTATCATTGAATGATACAAAATATATTTAATTTACTTGTAAAAGAATTTTAAAGTTAATTAAAGGGTAGGTAAAGTCACAACCTTTTTAATGCTAATGTAATTCTATCGGAGCAAGTCTTTATTGAACTAATCATAAAAAGTGTGTTTAATGTCTACATTATTACTGGAAGAATTCCCATGAAATCCTTTGAAATCGTACAAGGTGGGTACAACAAAATATATGTAATAATGTTTATTTCCATACAATTTCTAGGTTGGCAACTTCAGAATGGATGCAGCTGGCAATACACTGCAGGACAAAGTTCCCGCCCATCGCTCTGCAGTGTATATCTCTGAGATGATTGATGGAATCTGTAAGTTAATAGTCGATTGAGGTCTATAGAGAAAATATTAATAGATTTCTGCCTGCACAAAGAAACAGAGAACTAGGCCTATGTTCAAACTAACTGTAGATGTATTTGAGTGCAGTTCAATTGAAACCTACAAGATACAATAGTAGTAAAAATAATAATGTATTTTTGATCCACTCATAAAACTCTTAGCTCATTTTATTTTTGCAAGTACGCTTTTTAAAAGCAGTTTTACACTTCCTAGTATTAACCCTACCACTGCTTCGGGACAATAAATGGGCCAGTGCTGAGAAGAAGCAGCGCAAGAAACTAAGTCACTATTCGACGTTGAAGTGACAATACCTCGTAATCATCATTATCATCATCATCATCATCTCAGCCATAGGACGTCCACTGCTGAACATAGGCCTCCCCCAATGCTTTCCACGTTGATCCATTGGTAGCGGCCTGCATCCAGTGCTTCCCTGCTACCTTTACGATGTCGTCGGTCCACCTTGTAGGTGGACGTCCCACGCTGCGTTTTCCGGTACGCTTCCTCCATTCCAGAACCTTGCTGCCCCATCGGCCGTCAGTTCTGCGTACTATGTGCCCTGCCCATCGTATTGTACTTCACCGTCGTATTGTGCTAACAAAGAATTATTATCTGTATATTCCAGGCAAGAAGATGGACGACTACGTCCGAGTGTACTACAAGTCGACCGGCAAGCTGGCCATCATGCAGCTGGTCATGCCCAGCGGCACAATGAATCCTGAGTTCAGCAAGACCACGTTCGTGACTGACGACGATCTGAACAAGAGCTTGGAGTACTATGTGAGTTATTTGGGATTATGCTGTTTTATGTTGGTATTTTATGGGTTGTGAGTGTTCAGACTTTCTTACTTTAGGCACAGAATAATAATAAGTACTACGTACTATCTGCGTTATTTTTTAATTTCCTATAAAATGCGATAAAATGTTTAGTCAAATAAGGTTGAGAACTATTGTATCAAATTCGTCTCGAGATCGATTTAGTAGACCACAACCTAAACTGATTCTTTGGTTTGTAGTGATCAATGGATTATCTCTAGCCAACCACGGCACTGTATGTACCTATGCAAATTATTGTTTTGTCGTATGATTTCGTGAGTTCAAAAATAAACACGTTAACAGCGTGTTCTGGTATTTATTTGGCGACAATTTTCAAGATTCCCATAGAGATTTTTCTTGATGAATTCAAATTCACATATTAAAGGTTATAATTTGTTTCTTTGTATTATTACAGTGTGAGCGAATGTTCGAAGCAAACGAGGACGAAATCACAGATCTGTACAAGAACCGGCCCGAGGATGACGTCATGCCTGATGCTGAGAAGGAGGTAAGGATTTTTTGTTTATACATATGTTACAGGAAATGTATGAAATCCGTCATTGTATACAATTCCTAGGAATTGTGTATAAGTCCTAAAATCACCCGGAAATGTGTGATGTAAATTATATAAGACACATTTCCTAGGAAAATTACACATTTCCTAAACAGCAATCGGAAATGTAATTAAGATATTTTTTTTACACAAAATTATTTTTATTACGCCACTTTTTGTTCTCCGAAACTTAAATGGCGCTACCGCGCCGCGGCAGCTGTGTATGTGTAAGGTCGCAAGTCTAACCTAACCTAACCGAGACTTTGTTATCCAGCTACAGGAGTACTAAAACCGGGTCCGTGGCTGAGTCCCCCAGTATTCGACGCACCCGTGGTTGAAGCCCCCGATTTAAATAAATTTAATATCATATTTTTTTCGGCTTTTGCACTAAGTACAGTCAACGAAAACCATGCATGTTTGACGCTATTTAAAATGAAGTATTTATTTTTTTGTTAAAATACTTAATTTTTTATAATTAAAACTTTTATTTGTAGGTAGTTAGTTAAATGTAGAGAGAGTAGAGTTATTTTAAAGACTGATTGTTACAATTATTTTGATTAGGTAAAACGATTTACATGTTATTATAGGTAAATAAAACCTATGATAAAATATGATAGGTTAAAATAAAACCTATTATATTTTTAGGTATCACTATGGTAAAATAATATTAAACGTTTATTTGTACGATCAGTATAAATATTTATTCGTTTATAAATATTTTTGTGACTGACTGTACATTTGATTAAAAATTGCTTCTATCTGACCGGGGGCTTCGACCACGGGTGCGTCGAACACAGGGGGACTCGGCCACGGACCCCTAAAACCTTCATGTCAATAATAGTTTAATAAAAGAGATGTTAAAATTAGGGATTTCCAATACTTCAGTGTAATATGCGTGATGCCGAAAGAAAGGTATGCCAATAAATTTTAGGCAAATATTTTTTTCGACCAAAGTATAATAGTGCGAAAACAACTGTCAGGTTAAACAATAATAATTGTGAGTTAAAAGTACCTATCGGCCAATGTGGTTTGGCTAAATGAAATTTTAGGCGTACCGAGGGACACCCGATCACGCGACCGCGCTTGTGCCGCTTAGTTTTATACATTTCCTAATACAATATTGGAATTCTATAAAATTCCTAGGAAAAGTATACATTTCCTAGGATATGTGCGTATTAAAAAATCTCTGAAGCAATATTTTATACATTTCCTAAATAGCTTCGGAATTGTATACATTTCGAATATACAATTCCTAGAATTCATACATTTCCTGTAACACATATAAACATAAACTATCCGAAGTAAAAAACAATAAAAAATTAATGATACTACTGTTATGGCATAGAGGGTTGAGTGTGAGTTTACTTACATCAAACGTCGTCGTGAGCGCGTAAAAAAACCGGCCAAGTGCGTGTCGGACTCACGCACAAAGGGTTCCGTACCATTGATTTATGAAAGATTACGCGGTATTAAGCGGTTTACGATTTACGAGGTATTAAAAAAAACTACTTACTAGATCTCGTTCAAAACAATTTTCGTTGGTAGTTTTTATAGTAATGATGTACATTACTATATGTTTTTTTTTACATTTTTCATTTTCTTATATTTTAGAAATTTTTGAGTTTCAGTTCTAAGTATGGGGAGTCCCCAATATTTATTATTATTATTTTATTTTTGCATCAAAATCTTAATGCGGTTCACAGAATACATTTACCTACCAAGTTTCAACAGTATAGCTCTTATAGTTTCGGAAAAAAATGGCTGTGACATACGGACGGACAGACAGACATGACGAATCTATAAGGGTTCCGTTTTTTGCCATTTGGCTACGGAACCCTAAAAACGACATTAAATGTATGACGGATTGTACAGCGCCCCTAGCGGAAACTTTCAAGAACTAAAATTTTCGTAAAGACAACGGAGTGATATTACTGGCGCATCCATCTGATATGTCATGATACTGGGTGCGATCTAGCTCATGACAGTCCTAACACCTTCGTCTTCGAATCGGTAACCCAAACATACTGGGGGGGCACCAGACCATTCTGGGGTGCCTTAGCCAAAAAAATCTATGAAGATTTTAGTTAGGGGCGCTGTACAACCTGTCATACATTTTAATGTTATTTTTTACGCAATTGCTAGCAAGCTTACCTAACGTAAAGTCATGGTAAGCACTCTTACGCTCGTATTCACAAACGATGCTTGCTTAAGGTTAAGTGAAGCAGCAAATCGAACGCACAGCGTTGAATAGAGCTCTGTGATTGGTTCGTGTGTCACCCTGTGCGTCCACGCGCACTGTGAGGCCTCATAGTAATGTTAATTAATATTTTCCGCCACAGATCTGCTTCAAACAAGCCGGCTACTGCGAGGACTGGATGCTGCCGACTGAGGAAGACACCACCTGGACCGAGGAGATGGAGCGCGAGTATGTCAAGGTAAGAAAAGAAAACTCCTTCCCATATAATAAGGTATTCTGCATATAATAAGGTGATAGTAAGAATAGAAAAACCTTTATAAATGTCACAAAAAACAACAACCATTACCCTTAAAGTAATATAATGTATCGTGTAATGTAATGGAAATAGTATGGGCAAGCCTGTTCATCTCCGCGAGTTTACATCGAAAACAAGACACGCACGATGGCCCACCTACAGGATACTATTCGACAAGGCCTCACATACGAGCGCACATTGACTCACGCACGCGTATTCTTGTGTATGATGGAAGAAAATAAAGAAAATGGTGTCACATCATTTTACCGAAGTCAGCCCTATAGCTTCGGCGCAGTGCCGATCACTGACGTTTGTCAACAAAATGGTGCTTGACTCTTGAGACAAGCTAAATTATACCATATTGTTAATGACATTGAGCATACATTTTTTTAAATACCTTCGCGAAGTAAAACTTCTGTACGTAGTACTTATTATTATTCTGTGGTAGTACTTATTATTATTCTGTGGTATGGGCAGCACTTTACAAGTAACGTAGTGTAGTGCCACACGTAGAATTCGTGTTCCATTCGAAGTAAGCTTAAAATACATAACCTCCTTGTCAGGAATCGCTGAAAACTGTTATATTTAGAGCTGAACTGAACTGTTTATCTTTTTAATAATAAAATTGTTACATTTTTATTTGCTACCTTGGGGGAGGCCTCTGTCTAGCAGGGGACGTCATTTGGCTGAAACGAACG
This sequence comes from Ostrinia nubilalis, assembly GCF_963855985.1. Classification (NCBI taxonomy): domain Eukaryota; kingdom Metazoa; phylum Arthropoda; class Insecta; order Lepidoptera; family Crambidae; genus Ostrinia; species Ostrinia nubilalis. The sequence continues at coordinate 7,618,335 of NC_087114.1, read as the reverse complement.
AACATTTTTATTGACCATAAAACAAATGTTTCAACATCGTTTGGAATCAGCTGAGCGTTCGTAACGTCACATAATCCCGTCCATACGATTTTTGTAACTGTGTTGTGAAGCATATTGACGGAATACTTTGAAAACGAATAGAATTAAGTTCATTTTTCCTCGCGTCGCTTGACAGCTTTAAAGTAATTCGTAGTTCATTCGTTTCAGCCGAATGACGTCCACTGCTGGACAAAGGCCTTCCCCAAGGTAGCAAATAAAAATGTAATGTAATGCAATTTTATTATTAAAAAGATAAACAGTTCAGTTCAGCTCTAAATATAACAGTTTTCAGCGATTCCTGACAAGGAGGTTATGTATTTTAAGCTTACTTGGAATGGAACACGAATAGACATGTTGACACCACCAGTCAATTGACGTACTTTTTAAAACTGTCAAAACGAAACTCTCCCATAGATTTTTTATGGCACTACAAGCAAGTGACGTCACTATTTAGTCAACTCAATTAAACTACTTTTTTCAATTACAATGCGACTAAAAATCGTAATTTACAGTTAATTTTAAATTAATTAAGTTTTTAAGACCAGAATGAGGGGTATTTTAAAAAAAGTTGTGGTTTCGAATTATTGGGGTATGGTGTCAAACTGTCTATTCTACGTGTGGCTAGGGTTGCCAGGTCCAAAATCACAATTGGCAAAGGGCAATTAATGTCATAGCTTACGAGTGAGTACTGTCATCGTATCATCGGTTGCCCAACATAACATCCTGATGCGTGCGCTTCATATTATTCTGTGGCTCGACTTTCGCCTAGCGCAGCAGGCCAAATAAATAAAAAGCCTAACAAAAGCCGGACAGGCTGGACAAGACAATATTTGGCCGGACAAGACCGTAAAAAGCCAAACATGTCCGGCTAAAGCCGGACGCCTGGCAACCCTGCGTGTGGCACTACACTACGTTACTTGAAAGAAGTAACTTATTAGTAACGTATTGCCTTACCAGGTGCACGGCCCAGACCCGTACGGCTTCAGTTCGTTCGGCGCCGGCGTAGGCGGGCCCGGCGGGCTGGGCGGCGGGCTGGACGCCGGCGACGACGCCGACTTCGACGACGCCGCCGGGGACCAGCTGGACGACGACGAGCTGAGGGACGAGCTGTAGTGTGGTGATGGCAGAGTTCGACAATATTGTGAAGTAAAGAAGAAAAGAAAGAAAGAAAATAACTTTATTTTGGCAACAACAAATTCAGGCAACATAGACATACACAAAAAAAATAATAACTAAGTTGCCAAAAAAGGTCACCCACTCAGTAATATCTTGACAGTGTGACTGCCAAGACACTGATTTTCAGTGGGTGCCTTTTGCAGCGCTATACAAAAAAAAAAGAAATTAGAAGAAAAAAAACATAAATTAATCATTCAAAAAATTAAAATTAAATAATAACAAAATACATCATTCATTAAATTAAAACATAACAATATTATTAAGTAGTATAGAAGTATGACTTCGTTACCTACCTTTGAAAACTGTGGCCCACAATAAGAAACACTGTAATAATAGCTGGAGTTCGACAATCCTGCCCTGGCCCATTTATTGTCCCGAAGCAGTGGTAGGGTTAATATTGGGACGTGTAAAAGTGCTTTTTAAAAGCATTTGCAAAATTAAATGAGTTTTTAAAGAAGAAGGCTTTTTAATCCGTAGTGTCAGCTGTAGCCCACAATTTAAGATGCTGAAATAAAGTTATCCGGCTCGAAGGACCAAATGAAAATCGACTTCGTAAACCTCTTGTCGTGCCGTGGCACTCAAATTAAGAGACCTAGTAAATAAACTCATAAAGCTCTCTCAAAAAACCCATTTTATTTTTGAAAGTAGGCTTTTAAAATCACTCACACGTCCCAGTATTAACCCTACCACTGCTTCGGGACAATAAACGGGCCAGTGCTGAGAAGAAGCAGCGCAAGAAACTGTCACTATTGTCAGCCTCTTCGTTTCCTCTATGTAAACTGTGGACCACAATTTAAGAGACTGTAATAAGAGTATCCGGCTCGAAGGACCAAATATGTGCTGGTTAGCTACGAATGAAACAATTTATGTATGAAAACCAGAGGGAAAACTAAATTAAATTACTATAACATACTAATAATTTATGGAATGGTTATGTAAGTCGAAACAACTGTCAAACCGTCAAAGACTTGGTGTCAGTCAGTCTTCACAAATGGCTTTATTTCGTGAAGGTTTTTCAGTGTCAGTTTTCTGTTTTATTCACTAAATTGTCGAAATCTATTGGCGTCAAATGTAAATGTGGAGTGTGCAATAGAGATTATTGTTGATGCTAGTATTAATGTCACTTGTGTGTGTGATGTGTCATGAAATCATGATCGTAAGAAATCGGAATAGGTGTTTTTTCATAATACTTGTTGAAGTTAAATTAGTATACCTGGATAAACCAAATGGGATAAATTTTGGGTTAATAATGTGTCAAAAGAAAGCGAAATTCTACAACATTATACGAGTACCTAGTTAAATTATAAATTAAGTAATAATATTATTTGTCATACTAACTTTGTCGTAGTTCATAAAAAACACCTATTCCAATGCGGGTAATGTTTCTATAACTAGGGTAACTTGTGGCCAACATACTTAAAACCATGACAGATTTCAATATAGCGTCTTCCTAAATAAAGTATATTTACTTACTAGCTTTTGCCCGCGACTTCACCCGCGTGAAATTTAGTTTGTCACAGATCGTCATAAATTATAGCCTATATGTTATTCTGGGTTATAAACAATAATACTGTAAAGTTTCATCAAAATCTGTTCAGTAGTTTTTGCTTGAAAGAGTAACAAACATCCATCCAGACATCCAAACTTTCGCATTTATAATAGTAGGATTGACTGATGTCATATACCGGATGATCATAAGTGCCACTTGTGGTCTAAACTGAATAAATATTTTTGATTTTGATTTTTGATGATCAGTTTTACATTAGATCTAAAACATTTCTAATTCAAACTTCACCCTGTACACATACATTCCAAAATATGTAAAATTGACAATATAATAAATGTGCCTTATTAAATTAGACGTAAAGATATTATAATTACTCAATATGTCATTATTAAAAATAAAATATGTGCTGAGATTATCTGCATAATGATATTGAGTTGTGTTTATGTATAAAATTGGAGATTAATTACACTTTTTTGAATAATACGTTACTTTTATTATTATTGTCGGCCGTTTGGTGTAGTGGTGGCCGGGCAGAAATTGAAATTATGAATTTTAATTTCTGTGACGGGTCTGGGTGTTACTATGTATAATATGTATGTATTTACAAAAAAAAAAGTATTTAAGTATGTTTATATCCGTTGTCTAGTACCCATAGTATAAGCTTTGCATAGTTTGGGACTAGAAGCGTAGTGTAAAATGTCCAAGGATATTTATTTATTTTCCGTTGTAAGTACTAATTCCAGTACGCACCTAGTACCCACCTAGAAACTACGTTGTTATTCACAAAATATGAGCTACTTTAGCATTGCAGTCACACTTGATGTGCCCTCGAGTGTACAAAACATACGTCCGTATTCACAAACGATGCTTGCTTAAGTGAAGCAGCAAATCGAAAGCGCAGCGTTGAATAGAGCTCTGTGATTGGTTCGTATCACCCTGTGCGTCCACGCGCACTGTGAGACCTCATAGTAATATTTGTGAATACGGGAGACAGTTTGCATTTATAAAAACTTGTCACAATAAAGACCTGCCATCTTGTTTAGTTTTAAGGTGAACCAGGGTATCTTGTAAGTGTGAGATGTCCGATGTTGTTGTGAAATTAAGAGTGATTTAAATGTATTAAATTTGTTTTTAAATTTTGACTTTTATTTATAAATAGCGGCCGCCCGCGACTTCGTACGCGTGGATCCTGTTTTACCCCCTTAGGGATTGAATTTTGCAAAATCCCGTCTTAGTGAGCACCTACGTTATAAAAGGAACCCCCATGCAAAATTTGAGACTCCTAGCACTTGTAGTTTCTGAGAATTCGTGATGATTGGGTCAGTGACCTTTCGCTTTCATAAAGATAGATGATCGTATAAAAAAACGTGTAATGTTAGAGTATTTTAAAGAAAAGCAGTTTTCTTAAGAAAAATATATATATTTATTCCTATATCACATTAGGCAAGAATTATAATAAGCAATACAAAATATAATAAACATTAACTTAAAATGTCATCTTAATTTAAGATTTTTGAATTGGTAAGACAGAATCAAAGAGAGAAAGTAACATAATTTTATTCTTTACATTATTAAATAAAATTGTGATTTCATTTCATCAAAAAGCAATATGTTTTTTATGTTGTCAAATATGTAGCTTATTTTAAACGGTTTTATCAATTAACCAAACTAAAGTACCTATCTACATTTTAATACATTAAATAAATTCTTTGCATCGAACTGTAACAAATACATTTACATAAGACCTAACACATAATTATTATTACCCTGAGTAATTAGGTCAGGCATTCATAGCAATTCATTAAAATTAATCATCATTATAAAAAATATTCTGAGTAAAATACTGCATTTATAATAAATCATGTGACTTATCTAAAGTAAGGCTGGGTTGATCCATCCATCTTACTTTAACTATAATAAACGTCAAAAACTCCATACAAAAACACCGGTTATCGTTATAGTTACGGTTAAAGTTAGGTGGTGCAACTCGGCCATAGTATTTGTGATATTAAACTTAACATTAACTTAAAATTGAGTATTTGACACCGACTCATTTTCTAAACTTGAATTTAACTTGAATGAAAATGTCAATTAGTTTTTAAATACATATCCTTGGAGGCCACTGTCCAGCAGTGGACGTCATTTGGCTAAAACGAACAAACGAAAGAACTGTACAATTAATTATGTATTTTGTTTGATATAGTTGTATAAATGATTGGAGGTGTCAAATACTCAATTAACAGTAGATTCTAAAAATATTAAAATAACTACGTGAAAATATAAATTTAAAACTTCATGACAATAACAAATTGAGCATTTTATCTATTTCTAGTGGTATTATAACATCATGGTTAACTCAATATACTTTGTGTCTATGAGAAACACTGGCGATATTATTCTACTGATTTTTAAGTTTAGTTTTTAAGATATAAAATATCTAATAATCCTTGGCACTATTGTGAAATTCTAGTTCCACAATCCTTTAGTCAGGTACCGTCAGGAAAATATTACATTGTTTTAAATTATTATTACGTAATTTATTTATTACTGTCTTTAGTCACTTGCATTCAGCAAGTATACAAAATTAGGCCACTGTCAGCAGTTAGTGTTCTGTCATATCTAGTACCGACAGCAAATAAAAAGTAATTATTTCACATAATTAACTAATTAAAACAACGTTCAGAGCTCTGAGTCAGGTACGGTCAGCAAAGTTCAACACTTACCGTACCATAAAAAAAAAGAGTAACGTTTTTCACAAGTAACTCCTCCCAAGTTTCATTATAAGGTACCGTCAGCAAATAACGAGCAATTTTTTCACAAGTAACTCCTCCCAAGTTCCATAATCAGGTACCGTCAACAAAATTTGCTGTACTTAATTAGCTTAATGTACCGTCAGCAGTATTAATATAGTCTGGTCTGCGAGCACGTAGAATTTTGTCCAATGACCCCAAGCTACCCATCCTTATCGCTCGCGCGTAATAATATTGCTGTTGCGACTGTGCGACGCGCGCCCGCAGTGAGTGTGCGAGCGCGACAGCAACATAATTACGCGCGAGCGATAAAGATGGGTAGCTTGGGGTCATTGGACAAAACTCTACGTGCTCGGAGACCAGACTATAGCTTAAAGTACCGTCAGCAGTATTACTACCACAGCCAGAACCGTCAGCAAATGAGCATTTTTTCACCTCACGACCTCAAGAGTCAGGTAAGGTCAGCAAATGAGCATTTTTTCACCTCACGACACGACCTCAAGAGTCAGGTAAGGTCAGCAAATGCACAACAACATCAGCACTCAGCAGTAAGTTTTCTACCACATCTAATACCGTCAGCAAATGAGCATTTCTTCACCTCACGATCTCAAGTCAGGTACCGTCAGCAAACTATAGTATACCGTCAGCAACACATGCTTTTCTGAAGTTCGCCGTGCGCAATGCTGTCGACACTCCATGCGGGTAGTTCTACTTTTCCTGTGTGCGTCGCCGCTTCTTCTGTGGGAGAACCTGGAATGAAGTTCGTATTGAAAGTTTTAAACTGTTCAGCGTATTTCACGCATATAAAAATAAAAGTTCATATTTTTGAAAACTGGCCCATTTATTGTCCTGAAGCAGTGGTAAGTTTAAATAGTGGGACGTGTAAAAGTGCTTTTTAAAGCCTATTTGCAGAAATAAATGAGTTTTATGAGTTTTTTACTAGATGGCGCTACTGTCTTGAATTAGAACGCGGTGTGATTCAGTCTAAAATATAAAATACTTATGCCCGTTTTCACCATCAATTCCTCAAATTCCTAAATTTTAAGTGACCCCTATGTAAACAAAATTCCTGTTATATGTTACCATAAGGGTCACTTAAAAATTAGGGATTGATGGTGAAAACGGTCATTAGTCGAGTTAATTTATAAGAGTTCAGTTATAGTCTAATGCCCGTTTTCACCATCAATCCCTAATTTTTAAGTGACCCCCATGGTAACAAATTACAGGTCTCTTAAAAATTAGGATGGTAAAAACGGGCATAAGTGTTTTTTCTTTACACAATGGTTTTTTTTTACTTTCTAGTTGCACCATGCTTGCAAACTTTGATTTTACACTATATCCACCTGGGAACCGAACCCAGAACCTCCGAGTTGAGAGATCCTCACTCTTTTTTAACGCAGGACCAACCATTGTGGAAATCCTTGGTCCTCATAGGAGGACTAAATTAATCAGAAGAACATAGGTTCTTCTGATTAATTTCGTTGCGGGTCCAATGACAGTTTAACTTTCCCCCGGGACAAACTTGACCTTCACTAGTTGGGTTTTTATTTTCGGTCAAGCTGTAGATCCTGGCTACACAGGAGTTGCAGCGGTGGGAACGAGAGGTGGGAATAGTCCCGTTTTGTCCAGCAATGGACGTTATTCGGCTCAAAAAGAATAAGGAACCATCAAAAGCTGCATTCTACGTACCGGTGGGTATTTTGTCACTTTCTCCATCTGCCGAGTCGTAGGATCGAATCGCGCCGTTACTGCTCGACATCTTCAGCAGGGCTGTGGCTACGCTGAGAAACACTTGGTCTATGCCCTGGAAAATAATTAAATTGTTGTTAAATTTATCTTTAGCCCTGGCCAGACAGATTGGGTAGGACTGATGTTAGTAGATCTTCAGATTTACTTAACACTCACTGTTTGGGTTTCATTGAAGTTTTCTGGCCCAAAGGAGGAAGATCCAGGGAAAGACAAATGAGGTATTTTAAGGCCGGGTCCTCTCCTTTTAGACACTAAAAATGAAGGATAAAGTAGCTAACGTAGATACGGGTTCAAAAGAACTAAGGAGAGGGGGGGGCACCTCTCAGTATGCTTTCTTTCTCACCTGGTCGCTGTAAAGCCGAGAGCCCCGATTACGGTAATTTTGAACGTCTCCAATCCAGACGCGCTTCATGATTCTGCGATACGATTGGTCAGCGTAATGATCAAAACAGCGTACGTCAGCTGTTTTGACCAATCGTATCGCAGAATCGATGAAGCGCGACGTTAAAAAATACCGTAATCGGGGCTGAGGTCTATTCTTTGCTTCCTATAAGTGTTTCTTTCTTCTAACCTGGTCTTGCATCGCTAATTTCTACTGCGCTTTAGGTAAAAAGGGGTTTTCTTACTTCTTACTTGCTCGTCCTGATGTCTCGTATCTCTGTCCTGTTCTTTCCTCCTCTCTCTCCCTCTCACCTGCTCGAGCAACGGAAGGATGTCTTCTGTCCCCTGTCCTGTCCCTACCTGTAACTAGTCTCTCTCCCTCTCACCTGGTCGCGCAGCGTCGAGGTCAATCGAGGTCTCCTATATACCCTTGGAGGTGTGGTCTTCTCTCCATCTTTTCTGCTCGTCACTTGACTGATGTCTTTTTTTTAATCCACAACGAGGAAGCTCTTGGCCTGTATCTCACCTGATGGTAAGTGACGATCAGGCCGAAGGTGGAAGCGAGCTGCACCCGGAATCCTCAACCACGGAGGAACTGGCTGTCTTACCTCTAACTGCCGGAACACAACAATGCTGTTAACATTGTTGTTATGGGCATGGCGACAGACTTAGGTAAGATGGTGGTAGCTAGCCAGGCGGACTTAGAACAAGCCCTACCACCAAACAAACCGAACAGAAAAATCTGCCCCCACCGGGACCTCTGCGTCTGAAGTAGGTGGTATTACCACTAGACCACAGAGGTGGTCTCCTGTCCCTAGCTGTAATAAATCTCTCTCTCCCTCTCACCTGGTCCCTCAGTGCCGAGGTCTCCCGATACTGTTTTTCTGCCACAGCCAGGGCCACTTTCCTTCTCACCTAATCTTGCAAGGCCGAGGTCTTGCAGTAAGTGTTTCTTTCTTTCCTTCTTACCTGGTTGTCATTGTTGTACAGACACTATGGAGTCGGTCCTTACCTTGCAATAAGTTTCTTTACTTCCCATCTGACCGAGGTCTTCTATAGACCTTTGGAGGCTGCGTGATGGGTCTTCTCTCCATATTTTCTGCTCATCACTGATGGCTCCTGTCCTGTTCTTACATTGTTGCTGTCTCTCTCTCTCTCCCTCTTACCTGTACATGCAAGGAAAGGATGTCTCCTGTCCCTGTCCTGTGCATGTTCCCTGTATAAGTCTGTCTCTCCCTCTCACCTGGTCCCTCAGCGCCGATGTCTCCCGATACTGCGCGCCGATGGAAGCCGCGTACTGCGCCGCTTCCGAGTACGGCACCGCGCGCCGCTCCGACAGGTCGCTCTTGTTGCCTACCACCGACATCACCAGCGCTTCGGCCGCGGTGCTGGGGCATTGGGCTCCACTCTCTAAGTTACCAAAGGCAAATGGAGGAGGCCAAACTAATTTGCATTAGTCGCTTTCTGACCTAGAGGAGGGTAGGGGGGCTGCTGATCGAGGGAAAGGCACATGAGATACTTTAAGGCAGGGCTCCCCCTTTTAGACACTAAGAACGAAAGATTAAGTAGCTAATGTAGGTAGGGGTTTAAAAGAACTAAGGAAGGGGGGTCCTTTCGATATGCCTTCTTTCTTACCTGGTCGCTGTAAGGCCGAGGTCTATTCTTTGCTTCCTGTAAGTGTTTCTTTCCTTCTAACCTGGTCTTACATCGCTAAGTTCTAATGTGGTTCTATAGATAACAAGGGTTTTGAGAGACACAATGGAGTCTATCCTTACCTTCATTATCTTCTCATATGATAAGTTTCTCTACATCCTATCTGGTCGAGGTCTTCTATAGACCTTTGGAGGCTGCGCGTTGGGTCTTTTCTCCATCTCTTTTGCTCATCACTGATGGCTCCTGTCTCTGTCCTGTTCTTACATTGTTCCTGTTTCTCCCTCTGAAAGGTTGATGTTTCCTGTCCCTGTCCTGTGCACGTTTCCCTGTATAAGTCTGTCTCTCCCTCTCACCTGGTCCCGCAGCGCGGATGTCTCCCGGTACTGCGCGCCGATGGAGGCGGCGTACTGCGCCGCTTCCGAGTACGGCACCGCGCGCCGCTCCGACAGGTCGCTCTTGTTGCCTACCACCGACATCACCAGCGCCTCGGCCGCGTTGCTGGGGCATTGGGCTTCGCTGGAGCACGACCCTCTCTAAGTTACCAGAGGCCAATAAAGGCGGCCTACTCTCTAAATGCTGGCTAGACTGGTTGGGGAGGATTGGTCTTCCTATTCTAATTCCTAAGTCGCCTTTTACGACGTCCAGGACTTCGGGATGTCAATCTGTGTTGCTATGGAAGTCGATCTTTGGATGGTCCTTGCCATAAGTGTTTCTTTATTTGTTGAGATCTAATCCTGACTTTGTGGCACTGGTTTATTTTTTTACTCTTCACCTGATCTTGCAAGGACGAGGTCTTGCAGATAGTGTTTCTTTCGTTCTTTCTTTCTGACCGGTTGTCATTTTTGTATAGACACTATAGAGTCAGCCCTTACCTTGGAGTAAGTTTATGGAATCAGGTCGAGGTCTTCTATAGACACTTGGAGGCTGCGCGTTGGCTCTTCTCTCCATCTCTTCTGCTCATCACTGATGGCTCCTGTCCTGTTCTTACATTGTTGCTGTCTCTCTCTCCCACTTACCTGTTCATGCAAGGGAAGGATGTCTTCTGTCCCTGTCCTGTGCACGTCTCCCTGTATAAGTCTCTCTCTCCCTCTCACCTGGTCCCGCAGCGCGGATGTCTCCCGGTACTGCGCGCCGATGGAGGCGGCGTACTGCGCCGCTTCCGAGTACGGCACCGCGCGCCGCTCCGACAGGTCGCTCTTGTTGCCCACCACCGACATCACCAGCGCTTCGGCTCGTTGCTGAGGCATTGGGCTCCACTGCAGGACTCTTTCTAAGTTACCAGAGGCATATAATACCTTAGGAGGGTTGGGGAGACCTGATGTTCGTATCGTATGTTAATTGCCCTAAGTCGCTTTTTATTACACTCTATTCTTCTTTTTTCCTTCTCAGCTGATCTTGCAACCTCCGACGTGTCCTGGGGACCGATGGAGGCAGCTAGATGGTTCTTCCATTGTGACAGCTCTCATACCAGACGCTAAAGAAGTCGGTGCTTACATGGTCCTCTGTTAACCAGGGCATCTTTCTCACCTGATCGTTCTTTCCTTCTTTCTTACTTGCTCGAGCAAGAATAAGGTCTTCATATACCTCTCTCTCTCGAGCATTGGACTTCTCTTTTCCATGCAGTGTTTCTTTCTCTCTCTCTTACCAAGTTATGCTAGGCTGAGATCTTCTGTGCCTCTCTTTCTGTCCTTAGGTCTTCTGTGCCTGTTGTCCCGTTCTTATCTTACTACAAATGTTGCTATCTCTCTCTCCCTCTCACATGATCATGCAAGGCCGATGTCTCCTATCCCTTTCCTGTCTCTGTCATGTAACATAGTCTCCCTCTGACCTGCTCGTGCTAGGTTGATGTCTTCTGTCCCTGTCCTGCTCTTACACTGTAATATCCTATCTCTCCCTCTCACCTGGTCCCGCAGCGCGGATGTCTCCCGGTACTGTGCGCCGATGGAGGCGGCGTACTGCGCCGCTTCCGAGTACGGCACCGCGCGCCGCTCCGACAGGTCGCTCTTGTTGCCTACCACCGACATCACCAGCGCCTCGGCTCGTTGCTGGGGCATTGGGCTCCACTGCACGACCCTTTCTAAGATACCAGAGGCAAATAGACGAGGCTTACACACTCCATGATGGCCAAACTCATTTGCATTAGTCGCCTTTTACGAAATCCATTGGAAGAGAGGGTGGTGCCATGGGTGTACCCAGTTTTTGGTCCAGAGGAGCATGACCATCTAATATACTAGAGACAAATAGAGGAGGTCCACACTACAGGCTGGCCAGACTGGTTGGGGTAGCCTGGTTTTCGCATATTTGTCCCTAAGTCGCCTATTACGACATCCAGGAATCCAAGATGTCAATCTTTGTCGCTATGAAAGTCAATCTTCGGATGGTTCTTACTTACTATAAGCTATGATTGCCTCTTTCTTTCATAACTGCTCGTGCAAGGCCGAGGTCTTATCTTTACTATGTAACACAAGTGTCTTTTTTCCTTCTTACCTGGTCAGGGTCTTCTATAGGAGGAGATGGAGGCCTCAAGATGGTTCTTGCCGTGTTTCTTTCTCTCTCCCTCTCACCTGGTTATGCAAGGTTGATATCTTTTGTCCCTGTCCTAATCCTACATGTAACAAACGTCTCTATCCTTCCTTTTCATCTGGTCGATGATGTCCCCTGTCCCTGTCCACCTTATCTTATCACAAATGTTTCTATCTCTCTCCCTCTCACCTGGTCCCTCAGCGCGGATGTCTCCCGGTACTGCGCGCCGATGGAGGCGGCGTACTGCGCCGCTTCCGAGTACGGCACCGCGCGCCGCTCCGACAGGTCGCTCTTGTTGCCTACCACCGACATCACCAGCGCTTCGGCTGCTTGCTGGGGCATTGGGCTCCACTCTCTAAGTTACCAAAGGCAAATGGAGGAGGCCTACACACTCCATGCTGGCCAAACTAATTCGCATTAGTCGCTTTCTGACCCAGAGGAGGGTAGGGGGGCAGCTGATCGAGGGAAAGGCACATGAGATACTTTAAGGCAGGGCTCCCCCTTTTAGACACTAAGAACGAAGGATAAAGTAGCTAACGTAGATAAGGGTTTAAAAGAACTAAGGAAGGGGGGTCCTTTCGATATGCCTTCTTTATTACCTGGTCGCTGTAAGGCCGAGGTCTATTCTTTGCTTCCTGTAAGTGTTTCTTTCCTTCTAACCTGGTCTTACATCGCTAAGTTCTACTGTGGTTCTGTAGAAAACAAGGGTTTTGAGAGACACAATGGAGTCTATCCTTACCTTCATTAACTTCTCATATGATAAGTTTCTCTACATCCTATCTGACCGAGGTCTTCTATAGACACTTGGAGGCTGCGCGTTGGGTCTTTTCTCCATCTCTTCTGCTCATCACTGATGGCTCCTGTCTCTGTCCTGTTTTTACATTGTTGCTGTTTCTCCCTCTGAAAGGTTGATGTCTCCTGTCCCTGTCCTGTGCACGTCTCCCTGTATAAGTCTGTCTCTCCCTCTCACCTGGTCCCGCAGCGCGGATGTCTCCCGGTACTGCGCGCCGATGGCGGCCGCGTACTGCGCCGCTTCCGAGTACGGCACCGCGCGCCGCTCCGACAGGTCGCTCTTGTTGCCTACCACCGACACCACCAGCGCTTCGGCTGCTTGCTGGGGCATTGGGCTCCACTGCACGACTCTTTCTAAGTTACCAGAGGCAAATAGTAACTTAGGAGGGTTGGGGGACCTGATGTTCGTATGTTAATTGTCCCTAAGTCGCTTTTTATTATACTCTATTCTTCTTTTTTCCTTCTCAGTTGATCTTGCAACCTCCGAGGTGTCCTGGGGACCGATGGAGGCAGCTAGATGGTTCTTCCATTGTGACAGCTCTCATATCAGACGATAAAGAAGTCAGTGCTTAGATGGTCCTCTGTTAACCAGGGCATCTTTCTTACCTGATCGTTCTTTCCTTCTTTCTTACTTGCTCGAGCAAGAATAAGGTCTTCATATACCTCTCTCTCTCGAGCTTTGGACTTCTCTTTTCCATGCAGTGTTTCTTTCTCTCTCTCTCTTACCAAGTTATGCTAGGCTGAGGTCTTCTGTGCCTCTCTTTCTGTCCTTAGGTCTTCTGTGCCTGTTGTCCCGTCCTTATCTTGCTACAAATGTTGCTATCTCTCTCTCTCTCCCTCTTACCTGCTCGTGCAAGGCCGATGTCTCTTATCCCTTTCCTGTCTCTATCATGTAACATAAGTGCCTCCCTTTGACCTGCTCGTGCTATGTTGATGTCTTCTGTCCCTGTCCTGATCTTACATTCTATCTCCCTCTCACCTGGTTGTACAAGGCGGATGTCTCCTGTCCCTGTCCTGTCCCTAGCTGTAACAAATCTCTCTCCCTCTCACCTGGTCCCGCAGCGCGGATGTCTCCCGGTACTGCGCGCCGATGGAGGCGGCGTACTGCGCCGCTTCTGAGTACGGCACCGCGCGCCGCTCCGACAGGTCGCTCTTGTTGCCTACCACCGACATCACCATCGCTTCGGCTCGTTGCTGGGGCATTGGGCTCCACTGCATGACTCTTTCTAAGTTACCAGAGGCATATAGTACCTTAGGAGGGTTGGGGAGACCTGATGTTCGTATCGTATGTTAATTGCCCTAAGTCGCTTTTTATTACACTCTATTCTTCTTTTTTCCTTCTCAGCTGATCTTGCAACCTCCGACGTGTCCTGGGGACCGATGGAGGCAGCTAGATGGTTCTTCCGTTGTGACAGCTCTCATATCAGACGCTAAAGAAGTCGGTGCTTACATGGTCCTCTGTTAACCAGGGCATCTTTCTCACCTGATCGTTCTTTCCTTCTTTCTTACTTGCTCGAGCAAGAATAAGGTCTTCATATACCTCTCTCTCTCGAGCTTTGGACTTCTCTTTTCCATGCAGTGTTTCTTTCTCTCTCTCTCTTACCAAGTTATGCTAGGCTGAGATCTTCTGTGCCTCTCTTTCTGTCCTTAGGTCTTCGGTACCTGTTGTCCCGTTCTTATCTTACCACAAATGTTGCTATCTCTCTCTCCCTCTCACATGATCACGCAAGGCCGATGTCTCCTATCCCTTTCCTGTCTCTATCATGTAACATAGTCTCCCTCTGACCTGCTCGTGCTAGGTTGATGTCTTCTGTCCCTGTCCTGCTCTTACACTGTAATATCCTATCTCTCCCTCTCACCTGGTCCCGCAGCGCGGATGTCTCCCGGTACTGCGCGCCGATGGAAGCCGCGTACTGCGCCGCTTCCGAGTACGGCACCGCGCGCCGCTCCGACAGGTCGCTCTTGTTGCCTACCACCGACATCACCATTGCTTCTGCTACGTTGCTGGACAAAGAATTAGCGAGTTAAATAGTGAGGGAATAAAGGCGACAATTGCCTGACAGTGTCACTCACTAGTGCTTCAGCTACGTTGCTGGACAAAGAATTAGTAGCTTAAAGAGAGTGGGACTAAAGGTGATAATAGCCTAACAGAATCAGGCGCTTCTGCTACGTCTGACAGTTGTCAGTGTTGCTTCAGCTACGTTGCAGGACAAGGGACAATTGCCTGACAGTGTCAGTAACGCTTCTGCTACGTTGCTGGATAAGAAATTAGTGGCTTAAAGAAAGAGGAAATAAAGATGATAATAGCCCAGCTGTGTCAGTGTCGTGTCGCTTCTGCTACGTTGCTGGACAAAGAATTAGTAGCTTAAAGAGAGTGGAAATATGGGCGAAAATTGCCCAACAATGTCAGTATCGCAACTGCTTCGAAACAGAATTAGCGAGTTAAGAAAGTTAACAATTGCTGGACAATGTTAGAAGAACTTTCGCTACGTTGCTGGACAAAGAATTAGCAGCTTAAAGAGAGTGGGACTAAAGGCGATGTCTGAGAGTCCTCCGCCTGGACATGAGCTCCCCTGGCCTACCTGGAAGTCTTTTAAAGACTTCGGACGCAGGTCGGCCGTAGTAAGGACAATCTGTTCAGATGGGGATTCTTGGATGGCTCAAACTTGGAGTGCAAGTGTGGTTTTGTTCCCCAGTCGACGAAGCACATGATGTCATGCCCTGCGTGCCCATTAGTGCCCAAACAACTGCACGCAGGAAGATTTAATGAAGGCTACTGACAACGCCACTCTTGTGGCGGAGTTTTGAGCTGACGCTGTGTAGGTTTGTTGTCGACACTACAAGAAGAAGAAGAAGAAGGCGATAATTGCTCAACAGTGTCAGTGTCGCTTCAGCTACATTGCTGGACAAGGAATTAGAGTTAAATTGTGAAGGAATAAAGGCGACAATTGCCTGACAGTGTCACTAGCGCTTCAGCTACATTGCTGGATAAGGAATTAGCGAGTTAAAAAAGGAACAATATTGACTGAGTTTCTTCTAAAATATCTTTTCAGCAATAAACGAAACCACAACATCACTTCGAGATAACAGTCTCGAGGTACAGTCGGTGGTAGGGAAAGCATATTATGTTAGACGTGTATTGTTCTTCTCTGTCGTTACATTCTTGACAGAGACAGACAGAGTGTTGTGGGTGGTTGTTGTTCCGGTCTTGTTTAAGATTCTGATTGTTTCAAGCCTAAGTAGATATACTAAAGGAAATTTATAATATTCAACCGTAAAGTTTAAGGCTCAAAATTGTGGAAAACCCATTTCTATCGTGAGCATTCTAGCTAGCTGGAGGGTTTACCGTTGTTATAGCTTTTCACCGCGGCTTTGCCCGTGCCCGGCATAGCCCCTTTCCACGTCCCAAATATAGCTAACCCTACCACACCACCACTGAGAAGTGGCGGAAGAAACTTGAACTGCTAATTCATTTGTTACTAGTTCGGGCCTAGTGGCGATAGCACCTATGACATTACAACTACCCTATGCTCACCTCTGAAGCTCCTTCACCCATCCTTTAATGGCTGCGAAGCTGGCAGCGCTGCTGATGTCGAACACCAATAGCGCTGCGTTGGCGTTTCTGTAGTACATGGGCGCCATGGCTCTAAACCGCTCCTGGCCAGCCGTGTCCCACACCTGGAAGGATGAAGACTATAGTCTGGTCTGTGAGCACGTAGAATTTTGTCCAATGATCCCAA
This sequence comes from Ostrinia nubilalis, assembly GCF_963855985.1. Classification (NCBI taxonomy): domain Eukaryota; kingdom Metazoa; phylum Arthropoda; class Insecta; order Lepidoptera; family Crambidae; genus Ostrinia; species Ostrinia nubilalis. The sequence continues at coordinate 7,602,025 of NC_087114.1, read as the reverse complement.
GCTACCCATCCTTATCGCTCGCGCGTAATTATATTGCTATCGCGCTCGCACACTCACTGCGGGTGCCAGTCGCACAGTCGCGACAGCAATATAATTACGCGCGAGCGATAAGGATGGGTAGCTAGGGGTCATTGGACAATTCTACGTGCTCACAGACCGGGTTTTAGGCTGTAGACATTTCCTATTTGGTGTTTGGCTTTACAAGCGTGAATTTCAGTCTGTCCCAGAAAGTCTGTGTCCCCCAAAAACCGGGATAAAAACCATTCGAAGGCTGGTTGTAGTGTCACGCGGACTGTCAGTGCGGATCGCTACGCACAGCCGATCTGTATGAACTGCTAGGGAGTGAGCGATTCCTCCGGACCGCATTACTCTAAAACGCTCCCTAGAAGTTCATACAGATTGGCCGTGCGGAGCGGGTCCGCACCGGACGGTCCGCGTGACACTAAAACCAGCCTAAGTCTCAAAATAAATATCTGTAAATCTTTTAAGCCTGTAACAAACAAACAAAAATCCCACTTTTCACAAAACTACTCAAAACTAATCGGGCAGCGAGAAGCGGTGAAAGAAGGTTGTTCTCTCTTGGCTATTGTTAAAGCTATGTCTGGTCTAGACTATCATCATCAGGTCATTTAGTCTCCATTGCAGGAGCAAACCCCTCACTAATTCACTGGAGGCAAGTAGAGGATACGACTACTCCCCGCTCTGTCCAGACGGGTTAAAGAGGACTGATTTTTGCTGAAAAGTAGTTGTAGTTACCCCTTCGCCGCTTTGGGAAATCGGCAAATAAAAACATCATCAACATAACCAGGTCATAGTCCGACGGATTAGCAAGCTGAAGTGGCAATGGGCAGGGCACATAGTACGCAGAACTGACGGCCGATGGGGCAGCAAGGTTCTGGAGTGGAGGCCGCGTACCGGAAAACGCAGCATGGCACGTCCACTCACAAGGTAAACCGACGACATCATAAAGGTAGCAGGAAAGCGCTGGACGCAAGCCGCTACCAACCGGGTAACATGGAAAGCATTGTGGGAGGCCTATGTTCAGCAGTTGACGTCCTATGGCTGAGATGATGATGATGATCATGAACCAGGTCATTTAGTCTCCACTGCAGGAGCACGACCTCTAATTTACCAGAAGCAAATGGAGGATTTCTCGTATTTTTCACGGAAATTATCTCCCTTATTGTAGCTATAATGGAATTGAAGTTGCCTCTACCCCGCTCTAGGAAACCGCTAGCAAACAGCAGACCATCAGGTCGTTTAATCTCCATTACAGGAGCAAGAAATTTACGGTAGATTTGGCCTTCACTCCCATAAAACGTAATCCTTCGATTGTTTTCTTTGTCTTATCATTGACATTAACCATTTATTTAATTTTATCGCATGTGCGAATTGCAGCGCGATTTCCGCATATCAAAGTAAAGGATTTAGCCAAATCTGGCTTTATGTTATCGTTGCGACAAACAAAAAGAAAATGCTTATGCTTGTGTTTTACCTAAATTCCAGATTTAGATAAAGCAAGGCCGTATGTTATTAGTACAAATTTGATTGGAATGAAAATGGGGAAGTAGTTTTACTTTTTTCATGGTCTTTAAGTCCTGAAAGAAGACACACCCCTGCAACTCCTGTGTAGCCAGGATTTACAGCTTGACCGCCAATAGAAACCCAACCAGTGAAGGTCAAGTTTGTCCCGGGGGAAAGTTAAACTGTCATTGGACCCGCAACGAAAGTAATCAGAAGAACCTTTGTGGAGTTTTCCAAGGCCAGCTCGTCTTAATAATAATATCTTTTGGGTAATAATATTAAGTGGGTTCGTTGACATACCTGTAGCTTCACTCTAGCGTCATCCACGCTGATATTGCAGGTGAAGAAGGAAGCTCCGATGGTGGGTGAGATGTGCTTCGAGAACATTTTGCCGATGTACCGGACCACCAGGCTGGTTTTCCCCACTCCTGGAATAGAAGGAGATATTTTTATAGCATTTTTGTAACCATAAGCAGGAAAAACTAATATCCGATATTATGGAGCCCGCAGAATTGCCAAACTGATTTGAATTGCAAAGATGATGGCCGTTGGGAGTGTTGGGACAGTTCTCGAGTGGTGACCATGGGCCGGAACAGAAAAACGTAGTGCGGGCAGGCCTCTCTCCTCCCATTAAGTGTGGCCGTGTTGGGTCCCGTCGTGTAGGTCGGGACGTCCGCGGAAGGCCACCCGCCTAGCCACCACCATCTTACCTAAGTCTGTCGCCATAACAACAATGTTAACAGCATTGTTGTGTTCCGGCAGTTAGAGGTAAGATAGCCAGTTCCTCCGTGGTTGAGGATTCCGGGTGAAGCTCGCTTCCACCTTCGGCCTGATCATCACTTACCATCAGGTGAGATACAGGCCAAGAGCTTCCTCGTTGTGGAAAAAAAAAAGGCGCTTTGGTCGTTTCAATAGTAGGTACCCAAGGCGCCGACCACTATGCGGCAGAGGGAACACTCACATAACCTGCCGTCCCCCGGCGGTAGGTATGGATAGGCCATTTTCCTGGGTGGGCCTGGATGCGGGCAGCGCAGGATCGATCGTTGTGAAACTTTTTGTTAAGTATTTATTTAGTTTTTGCAATCATTTCTCTCACACAGACGGCGGTGCTACTGTTCATCCGATACATTCGATAAGGCTTGTCAACACGCGGCTTAAGGGCCGATTAGATATAGTATAAGCAATAGACGGTAGATAAAACACTTACTTATGCCGATAAAGTTTTAAGATATTACATCCATTGAACTTGAAAAAACTTAGCTAAGTTTTTTGAGCCACTTTTTGGCTCTGCGCCACGCCTTGTTTGGGAAAATATGCATGTTTTTTCTTTGTTTCTTAAGACAAACAAGACAATGTGTGAATGTAGGTATTTCATCATCATTTCAGCCACAGGACGTCCACTAGGCCATCCCCCAACGATGTCCATAATGACCGGTTGGTAGCGGCCTGCATCCAGCGTCTTCCTGCTACCTTTACGTTACGAGGTCTGTTAACCTTGTGGGTGGTTTGTAAGTTTGTTGGATGTAATTTCTGGAACTCGGAAATTGACATGAGGAGATCCGTAATCAAACTAAATTCGCTGACAATGACGGATTAGCAAGCTGAAGTGGCAATGGGCAGGGCACATAGTACGCAGAACTGACGGCCGATGGGGCAGCAAGGTTCTGGAGTGGAGGCCACGAACCGGAAAACGCAGCGTGAGACGTCCAAAAAGGTGGATCGACGACCTCATAGTAGCAGGGAGGTCCAGCACCTCCCTGCTACTATGAGCAGGCTGCTACCAAGCGGGCGATATGAAAATCATTGGGGAGGCCTATGTTCAGCAGTGTCCTTTGGCTGAAATGATGATGATAATGATGGTTGGACATAGTGCAATCCGCTTTTAACTCAAGTAAACCTGGTTTTTGTTGAAGGTCATTAAATGTCACACAACTAAATGATGACTCAATTAAGTCATCCATTTGTCAATATTGATTACAGATAACGATATTGATTTAGCTGCATGATCGATAGATTGTTTTATCGTTAAGTTTATACACAAGTGTTCTGTCAGCAACTGGATTTTAGTTTAGCACGTAAAGTTAAATCATCATCATCAGGTCATTTAGTCTCCACTGCAAGAGCATGACGACCTTTTCTTATTTAACAGGATTTGGCCTACTCTCACGCTGGCCAGACGGGTTGGGAAGGTTTGACGTTCGCATATTCGCAGGGACAAACTTGACCTTCATTGGTTGGGTTTTTATGGCGGTCAAGCTGTAGATCCTGGCTACACAGGAGTTGCAGCGGTGGGAAAGAGAGGTGGGAATAGTCCCGTTCGCATATTCGCCTTTTCACGTTAAGAGTGGGGGTGATGCTATTATTCTCAGCCGAAACCACACGGTACAAAGTTTTTGTTACCTAAGTTATACCTCAGTTTAATTTGTTGCAAAAGGTATTTGAACCTTTATAAGAATTAAATTATGTGTAACCTTGGGTCTAAGGGGGATGTAAGTACGAAGATAACGGTAAAGCTTTCGGTATCCGGCTCGAAGGACCATAAACTGGGGCTGCTGGTAGGGTTGCCAGGTCCAAAAACACCAAAGCTGGACTCTGTGCTTCATTGGGCCTGGACATTTTACCCTAAAAGCCGGACAGTGCAATGCCGGGGGGTGCAATTAATGTCATAGCTCACGAGTGAGTACTATCATCATCGGTTGCCTAACATCCTGATGCGTGCGCTTGGTATTATTCTGTAGCTCGACTTTCACCTGGCGCGGCAGCCACATAAAAAGCCTAACAAAAGCCGGACAAGCCGGACAAGCCAATATTTGGCCGGACAAGATCGTAAAAAGCCAAACATGTCACATCTGGCAACCCTAGCTGCGGCGGGATGCGTAAAAAGTATTTTCGTACATGTCCATTTTTTAAAGAAAACGGATCTTAGCTATTCAACCTGCGTTGCTAGTTTTTCTAGGTGCCCACTGAACTATGACTTGGGTTACATGAATGGTACGTACCGGTGTTGGGTTTCAGCAAGGCTGGTTCACGCTCTAACAGACACACGGCTTATGTACTTAGAATTTCGTACTTCGAGGCGTTTTCGTAGAGTTTTTCTATTATTATATCCTGCTTCGACTATTGATCTACGGATACGTATTGAAATCAAATTCTTTCTTTTCAAAGCATACACGGGGACAATATTATCGGATGGTTCGTTCGTTCGTTTCAGCCAAATAACGTCCACTGCTGGACAAAGGCCTCCCTCAAGGTTTTCCATAATGAGCGGTCCTGCGCTGCCCGCATCCAGGCTCTTCCCGCGACCTTTACCAGATCGTCAGTCCACCTAGTAGGAGGCCTGCCCACGCTACATCGGATGGTGTTGAGATCAAATTGGTGGATTTTTTGTTATAAACTAATGTTGATTTACCTTGACTGTGACCTGTTACTAGACTAGGGGCAAAAAGATTTTAAGATTTTGAGACTTTGGCAACCAGCAAAAGGGCAACAAGGGACCTTTAAGTTTATTTTTATTGGACGATTATTATAATTAGGACACAAGTTACAAGGGCAACAAAGGATATTGGTTCAAGTTTTATTGGTCTTTGATTTTTTTATGATTTTCAAACATGTTTTTTGCTTTTAAAATCTGTGCCAAAAAACTAGCCGACTCAAAGTCAATCTTTGGACAATTTACCTACATGCATTGATGTATCCTTCATATGAATTCGATAACTGATGCAACTGCTTATCGTACAAAGATAATGAATCAGAGCGTGCAGCCGGTGCATCGAGTGTTTACAAAGATAACTTTAACTAACTAAACGAGGTAATGTTTAGCAACATTGTTTTGACTTTAGTTGGGCAGTCAATTGACATTTGACCTTAAGCTTTAACCACACCAACGCGTGCAGATCGCCATCGCCGGAGCAATCATAGGCCAATGACAGATCGCGCGACAGTCCTCGCAACCTGTCATTGACCTATGATCGCGCCGTGATCGCGCCGGCGATGCCGATCTGCACGTTGGTGTGGTAAAATTTAAACACATTTGTCGCCATCGCCATCGCGCACGCAGGTTGATCGCACGAGGTAATTGGGCGATCAGTTGACTTTTGACCTAAAGTGTGTTTTTGTTTTGTTTTTTATAACACGTTAACCCCTCGTGGGTTAGCTTAAAAATAGATGCTAGTCACGACTTAACGAGTGCTACAATAGACCAGTGGCGGCCAGGATTTGAGCCAGCGTTCCTCGGATCTCAAGTCGGCCAGTTGGGGGAGGTATTTGTCCAGCAGTGGACGTCATTTGGCTAAAGCGAACGAACGATTGAGTATGGAAAAGAGTCATAATTATTGTCTTTAAAATGCAAGGAATTTTATCGCATTTTTATAAATTAATCAATCAAAATAGGTATTATCATAAAGCTAGGTGCTTTATAATGACAGAGTGCGGATAATATGTAATTATAAAGTATTTAACCATGAGGATATGCCGACGATATACACCTACCTAGAGTGATACATTACGATACAATGTATTGTTAATTTACTAATTACATATTATGATAAGTGTGCCCTTACATACCGATACTTCATAAGGAAAAGTGTTCGTAATAATTAATGATTGAATGCTATGAATAACTAGCTTTTAACTCGCATTTGTGTAATTATTTTAAGTATTTAACGCAATAAAGGAAATGTTAATTACATACCTAGTTTATTTCCTGCTTTTATTTATATCTGACTTACTAGACTGCTAGAGTTTGTTTGCTTGAACGCGCTAATTTCAAGAACTACTGGTCCGATTTGAAAAATTATTTTCGTGTTGGATAGCCTATTCGAGGAAGGCTTTAAGCTATAAAACATCACCTTATCTGCAGCCAATAATAGAGGCGGAGCAGTAAAGAAAAATGTTGCAAAAACGCAAAATGTTATTCAAACTATTTTCACGCGTACTAAGTCGCGGGCACAGCTTGTCAATGATGGATCTTCTAATCATCTTGCTTGTATATTGATCCTGTAATAGAATCGCGCGTTTAACCTCAATTAGAGGAGCTGTCAATCATTATTGTCTACAGTGATGATGGGTCAACAAGTATCAATGGCAAATGATACTCTTCAAGGCCGGTAACTATTTAGAAGGCTTCTTTACGTTTGCCGCAATTCGGTAAGTGTTATATATTTTCAGTTTGCCATCAAACTATAGGAGAGAGAGGAGAGGTGTGATTCCACTGCAAAGTGAAGTTTGTTTTGTAATTTGGCTTTCATTTTATTGATTTAATGTCCAAAAGATTCATACATAAGAGAAAGACGGTTAGAAAACCATGAGGAAGAGTAGGAAGAAGTGATGGGGGGAGATGAATAAGATTCGGCAACCATCAGTGCGTGAGTCTGACTCGCACTTGGCGATTTACAATACTCAATTATTGCATTACCATCATTACGGGACTATTCCCACCTCTCGTTCCCACCGCTGCAACTCCTGTGTAGCCAGGATCTACAGCTTGACCGCCATAAAAAGCCCAACCAATGAAGGTCAAGTTTGTCCCGGGGGAAAGTTAAACTGTCATGACATCATTTGAGCCAAAACAGCATTTACCATCATTAGTGGTCCTGACAAGGAACCCTTACTTAAGGATAGCGTAGGAGGATCGCCGACGGAGGAGGATGGCTGGCAGCGGCTGGAGTAGGTAAAATGAAGAAGATCGTGCTTGGTAGCGTTTTTTGGAGGAGGCTTACTACGCCCAGCCAGAGTCCTGTAAAACCTGAATGATGATAAAGCTAATATGCTGTATTCAGCCGCTTCTCATCATCTATCATTTGCGCTGGTTCTCTAGGCTCTAAGGCCCGGTTTTCACCAAAGCGAAAGGAGAGATTTGTTTGAATAAAAATCAGATTTTGTTTATTCTCACATTTGTTCTCCTCTTCGCTTGGAAAACTTTGGTTATTCAAATTCAATGTCAGATTTCGTTATTTTTTTTTAATCCACTACGAGGAAGCTCTTGGCCTGTATCTCACCTGATGGTAAGTGATGATCAGGCCGAAGGTGGAAGCGAGCTTCACCCGGAATCCTCAACCACAGAGGAACTGGCTATCTCCCCATCTCCTAAAGTATTTCCCCATCTCTACGGTTTGGTGGAAACTAGGCCTAACTAACGTAGAGTCAGTGTTGTTAACTAGTAGGTATTTACGCAAGTTGATGAGCTCATTTAAAGTAGGTAATTTAAGCACTTCGCGCAAAATTCAAGCATTATCACTCCGAAATCTTACAAAGGTCGCCCGCGCAAGCGACCGAGACTTCCGGTCAATTTACGAATTGACCGGTTCCCCTAATTGGCTATGGTTAGGGTTCCATAGACAGTTTGACTGTTTTCTACAGACATGAGGATATAGGTAATGTGCCCGCGATTTCGTGAAAAACGTTTTGAATATTTGTCCCGTTTTCGCAACTTTTCTGGTCGTGGGTTTGATTCCCGCCTTCATCATCATCATTTCAGCCATAGGACGTCCACTGCTGAACATAGGCCTCCCCCAATGACTTCCACATCGCACGGTTGGTAGCGGCCTGCGTCCAGCGCCTTCCTGCTGCCATTATCAGGTCGTCGGTCCACAAGACTAACCAAGATTAAAAATTATACTGTTATTGATGCACTAAGATTAACAATCTGCTACAGAATGGTAGGTAGGTATAGAACCTGACCTAAATCTAGATATTAATCCATGCCTAAACCCAGGCAGGTAATCAAGGATGTTAGCTATTTTAAAAGGTTTTATAAACAATGTTTTTAATTCTAAGCCTAAGCGCAGACCACCATCTTTTAGTTGGCCGATAGTTGGGCCTGATTCGAAGGCAAATCGGTGTAATGTGCGCACTTTCATACATGCCCATACTGATTAACTGCCCAATTAAACTATTGGCCAACAAAAGGTTGATGCTCTGTGCCTAGGCTTGACTTTATTTTCTGTTGTATGGAAAAATCTACTCAGTTATGAATAATTAAAACTTAATACTGTGCTATGTTGTTGTGTTAATTGTATTGTTATTGTTTGTTCTTTGTAGCTGTGCCTTAAATAAATAAGTAAATAATTACATATGTTATAAATAGATGCTAGTTAGTACAATATTAATAGGTAGGTTTAAAATAAGTACCTAACGATAAGCAACTAATTGTTTGTATAATTTAATTTTCCTTGTCATCTGTGTAGATAATGTTACTGGTTGAGGTTGAACTGCATTTGTTAAAATAGTTTATTAGTTATTTTTAAACTTTTAAGCTTAACAAACTGTAGGAAATAATATTACTTGTGCGAAAAGCTGGCTGGACCAATTTTAATAGAATGAAATGAGGATTGCTTACCTACCGAAGTCTTAGAATACCTATAAAACTTTTTTATAGGTCCATAGTGAATACACTAATATTTTAAAGAGGAAGCAAAGATTTGATTGTTTGTTTGTATTGAATATCCAAAACTACTGGACTGATTTGAAAAATTCTTTCACCGTTGTAATCCTACATTATTTCTGATGAATATTGGCGGTACGAAGTTCGCCGGGTCAGCTAATAAGTTGTTAATAATAAGCTAATATAGTTGGCAACTTGGCAAGGAAAAGTTAGTTTAGTAATACTTTTTTGCTATTTTAAGGTATTGGTTACTGGTTAAAGTGGAACGAAAAACAAAAGAAAAGTTCCAACTTATATAATGATGATGATGAATACCTACTGACAAATTAAGTACCTAATTGATAATTTAACAAGTTTGAGCATGAATTAAACATTTTTATGTCACTAGTTCAACTTTTTAAACCAGTTTCCGAACATGCCGATTCGTTTTGTAACTTCTCGTGAAGTCGATGTTTGATTGTATAACAATTTCACTATTTTCATACCGTAGAAATATTTTATTGATGATGAAATACACTTACTTAACTTCTAATCAGTTCTGAAACATCCGAGCAGTGAATTTCCAGTTTTTAAATTAAAAATAAGCGATTGCAATCTCACCTTGTGATCCCAAGACAACGATTTTTGCTTCAATGACCTTCATTTTTTTGTTCACAACTAAATAACATTAATCACAGCACGATTAATAAACAATTTAACATCGTTAAACAAAGAAAACAAAACAAAAAACTAAGTAAACAAAAGTCACATCTTCACTTCACGGCAGCAAAACGATTACTAAAATATAAAACGTACAAATTAAATGAGTTCATTTTTGTCATACAAGTAATTTAAAATGATACCATTTTTATTTGGTCGAATAACACACCTGATAAAACTGTCAAAAAAGCGACATCTAGTTAGGGCAACCAACTCATGTAACCATGCAGTGTTAGCGCTAGCCACTTTTACAACGCCATCTGTTTATCATTGTAAGCATGCCAAAAAGCATCCTTTAGTTGCTAAGTTAAAATAAAGATGGCGCTGCAGAACAAATTTGTAATCATGCAATATTACATTTTTGGGAAAATTAGTCTAAAAATGGTCGAAGAAGAAAGTGGCTTTGTCTTACCATAAAGTAGGTACCTATTCTACTTGTACATAGGTACGTTACGTTGGCCCCAATGATTAAAATTCACAAAATAAATAAGTTTTGCAATAAACAGTTACATAAGTTGATAAGTAATTAGCAAGTAAGAAGTAAATACGAATGAAATAGGTAGTGATTTTTTTTCACAATGAAAAAAATACGATTTCAATAAATGCTTATCAATCTTTGAATTAAAAGTAAGTAATACAATATCATGTAAAAATTAAGATATAATATTTAATCTGTTACATTAGGTACACAACGGCAAAGTTATTTGGTAATTAAGTGACTTGATGAGTTAATAAAATTTTTATTACCACTTCAAGTAAGTACATAACTTAAAAAGCGATTTTTATGGCATCAAGGCCGAAACCCTGCCATATATTGGCAATCACCATAATATTTCCCATAAAACCATGAGCCACAGATCATAAAGTGGGATATAAAATGTGTAGATCGCATTTATTTATGGATTTGGTCTAGTAAACGAGATATACAGGACGATTTTGCAATCAATGTCCAAATTTTTTAATTGTTTTACGTAAAGAAAACTTATTTTTTTCATAATTTAGCATTTTTTTACGCAGCGCGCGGTTCAAAATTGGCACACGTGGATAATTTGCTTCGTCCATAGAAAAATACGTACCTACACACAGTTATCTGCAAAGCTTAATACATAGATATAATGGTGCGCGAAAATAAGCCCTAACCATAAAAAAAAACCGGCCAAGTGCGAGTCGGACTCGCGCACCGAGGGTTCCGTACTTCCGTACAAACCTGCAAGGTTTACAAAGTTCGTTCATTACGACAATCGAGTCATAACTATGTTTTTTTTTTCACGGGTTAAAGGCAATTAGATCTAAGTATTTGATATGAATTTCAACTTGATAGCTCTACGCGTTCATGAGGAAAAAAGTAATAAGTTTATATTTATTAAAAAATATATATTTTGTAATGTAACTAAAAATTTAAGGTTTTCGGAATTTTTCCTTTATGTGTGCTATAAAACGTTGCTTCATGCCAAATTTCAAGATTCTAGGTCGACTGGAAGTACCCTTTAGGTTTTGATTCCCTTGCGAGTACTTGCGAGTTTCAAAATATGCAGCTTAAATTGCTGTTTCTTTTGATTGCGTTAACATAGAAGTTTGATTTTGTTACAGCTTAAAGGTATTATAGACCTGATTATTTGGTATGAATTTCAATTTAATACCTCTACGCGTTTATGAGGAAATGGGTAGTAAGTTTAAAATTATTTAAAAAATATATATTATGTGATGTAACTAAAAATTTATGGTTTTCGTAATTTTTCCTTTATCTATGCTATAAGACGTTGCTTCGTACCAAATTTCAAGATTCTGAGTTCACGGGAAGCACCCTGTAGGTTTTGATTCCCTTGCAAGTGTCAAAAAATTGCGGCATAAACGGCTGTATCTTTTGATTACGTTGGCTTAGAAGTTTGATTTTTTCACAGCTTCAAGGGACAGTAGACCTGAGTAATTGATATAAATTTCAGCTTCATACCTCGACGCGTTCCTGAGAAAAAGGGTCTTGACAGACGGACGGACGGACAACAAAGTGATCCTATAAGGGTTCCGTTTTTTCCTTTTGAGGTACGGAACCCTAAAAATTAAGATATGGACACCCGCGAATTAGATTTTCAATAAAATTTTTCGCGAAAAATACTACGGTTATAAATAATTACGATAAAGTTGTACTTATTATTAAATTGTTCTAATAGAGCTTATTATTTGGATACTGATTGCAAAGTAACCCTGTAAGTATAGCCGCCTGGTAGTTGGAGTGAAAATGCGGGTTCGACTTCCGCTTTAGACAAAATGTGAGTACGAGTGTTAAATTTATAATAGCCATAATCTTAGCATTATGTGTAAGCTGTGTATAATAATATTATTCACCTTGCCTAAGTATCATCGTCATCATCGGCCATTTAGTCTCCACTGCAGGAGAACGACCTTCTCTAAAATAGATGCAAAAGGAAGGATTTGGTCTACACGCAAAGTTTAGTAAGTTATTTTGACTCTGTAAAGAAAAACATTTCTATCTCAGATTTTTATTGCAATTTTATAACATACAAATTCAGTCATTAAGTTGTTTTTAACCAAGTTTGTCTCAATAAAACACATTTTTACTGATAATTTTTATGGCACGAAAAACAAAGAGGCGGGAAAAATAATCCAAGATGGCCGATTTGTGCTCGCTTTCCCGGGGATTTCTGGCGCCATTACAATATTGACATCTGCCATTTATCTATTGCTGTTCTTACAAGGCTTAATCCAAGCGTGATAGGGTCGCTTTCAGCTTGTTTCGTGGCTGCGAAATTTTTGTTTTTGTAAAGGAGCCCGCCACAAGTCAAGTTGCAAATCGGGAAACATTATACAGATTAAATTTTCTAGGAACTATACAACGCGATCTAACCAATTTTTTACATAACAAAGATTTTTTTATGACGTATACGTAACTACTCGATTTAAAAATTCGATCATCATCATCATCATTTCAGCCATAGGACTTCCATCCACCACTGCTTAACAGGCCTCCCCCAATGATTTTTTTTAATTACCGATTTGTAGCGGCCTGCATCCAGTGCCTTCCTGCTACCTCTTTATGAAGTCGTAGGTCCACCTTGTGGGTGGAATTTGCTGCCCCATCGGCCGTCAGTTCTGCGTGCTATATGCCCTGCCCATTACACTTCAGCTTGCTAATCCGTCGGGCTATGTCAGCGACTTCAGTACGGCTAGCACGAACAACTTTCGAGTTCGAATCGTTTGCGTATTCGAATTGCCATGAAAAGAATTAGTACGAAAACTACAACAGCGCCCTTGTGAACGTGTCGTAAAGTGATCTTAGTATGAGAAATGGTTGCACGAAACTTATTTTGAAATCAAAATTGTCACGTTATTGTTTAATTCGAAGGTTGAGTATCGAATTTTGTCGAATACGCAAACGATTCGAAGACGAAAGTTGTTCATGCTAGAGCAGCAGTTGGTTTACGTATTTTCTATTAATTTCATACTTAACTTATGGACATAGTGTACCTTTTAAAATGAAACTTAACTATAGATAAGAAAAACACAGAATCATTTGCCTGCATAAATGATTCTTAGTACTTCAATATAAAACTAACTCAATATTGGTGACTTAACAAAAATCTGTAACGTGGTTTTATCCACTTCATACAGTTACCCACTCAATGGCAGTCCCCCAAGAAATCTCGTCGAATCCGATCTTTTACATACATACAAAGCTGTTTTACATAAAAAAGCAATTGGCCTAACATATACAGCAGTTAACTTACGAAATCGACTGCTAATAAATTACTTCAATGGAAATCGTTTAGCTTTTGAGTTAACGGACGAGTTTAAACTGTCAGGGATTGTAATAGAATTATATTCCAAACTGCCTTTATTAGGTTTAGTAATAGATAGTCGGTGGACTGACGACCTACTGAAGGTTGCGGGAATCACTGGATGTGGGCAGCGCAAGGCCGGTCGTTGTGGAAATACTTGGGGAGGCCTTTGTCCAGCAGTGGACATCTTTTGGCTCAAAACATTGAAAATACTTCAATGTAAGCAGTTCTCTGAATGGAGATTTTGTAAGTAGTAAGTTGGTGTTAAAATAAATAAGAATCATTCTAATCGATTTTAAACAGCGGCAGGTTGAATCAACCTGATTCTTCGAAAGAAAAAGTAACTTATTCACTTCGAAGGATTCATTTAGTAAATTATCATTGTTAATGCAAATTACTATTACAAATAAGAAAGACTGCAATAAAATCAAGTGATTTTTTCATCTATTATTGGCTATTAACATAAATACAAACATTATTCTTCTAAATAGCTACGAACGAGGCGAAGGCAACATGCCCACTCAGCCTCGCAACAAATCGCCCGAAAAACTTTATGATACATTATCCGAATTACAAGGGAGAATCTAATCTGTACAAATATGTTAAGCACTATGTAAGAAATGGGACTAATTTAGATAAAAGCCCGCGAAATGCGGACAAAGTGGTCGTAACGCGAGAGTGCCGATAAATTCGCAGCGCCATCTGTAAATGGGTTCCATGTATTCATGAGGCTGGCTAGATGGCGTTAGTGGGCATTAATCCGCGTTCCAAAATCAAATGCTGTGCAAATAAAGGGTATTGTAGGATGTTGATTTGGGATTTTGGGTGAAAGTAAACAGTCGTCTTGTGAATTCTCAATGGAAATGTGATTGTCTGTTAATTATTGAGTGGGTTTATTGATTTTGCCTCGCAAAGTTACCTACTCGTTAAATACCGTCTATACCTTGGAGTATGAGTACTTATTCTTTGGTCTATACCTACTTACCTACATACACCCATATGGCTTAGTGGTTGGAGTTGGTCCAGGTTAGACACACAAAAACTGTAAACGAACCAAAGTCGCTGACATATCCCGACGTATTAGCAAGCTGAAGTGGCAATGGGCAGGGCACATAGTACGCAGAACTGACGGCCGATGGGGCAGAAAGGTTCTGGAAAAACGCAGCGTGGGACGTCCACCTACAAGGTGGACCGACGACATCGTAAAGGTAGCAGGGAAGCGCTGGACGCAGGCCGCTACCAATCGATCAAAATGGAAAGCATTGGGGGAGGCCTATGTTCAGCAGTGGACGTCCTGTGGCTGAAATGATGATGATGATGATGATGATGAGACACACAAAAAAATAGATCCTACAGCGTACTTCAGCTTGACGTGCTGTAGTCCTACTTCAAGCTGAGCATGCATACGACAAGCAACGCACATAATCTAGAAACTAAGTAGCATCACATAACCTTGTCCCCGCAGGGTAGGTATGCAATTTCATTTTTTTTCCCGGAAAAAAAGGGTACTATGTTAGAACAAAGTAGGTACACTATTCGTCTATCATTAGACTAAGGTCTGACTGAAACGTAATTAATGACGAATAAACTGGAGTGCGTCAGGAGCACATTTGTAGCTTTTATAGACAAGCGTTTAATTCAAATTCTTTATAAGTATTAGCCAAGGTCTCCAGACGACCTCATAAAGGTAGCAGGAAGGCGCTGGATGCAGACCGCTACCAACCGGGCGATGTGGAAATCATTGGGGGAGGCCTATGTTCACTGGACGTCCTGTGGCTAAAATGATTCCAAATAAGCTTTTAAAAAGCATTTTTACACGTCCCAGTATTAACTCTACCACTGCTTCGGGACAATAAATGGACCAGTGCTGAGAAGAAGCAGCGCAGAGCAAGAAACTTAGTCACTATTGTGTAGTAGACGTTCTTAGATGTATTACTTTTACACGTCCCAAATATAGCTCATCCTATCACCACTTCGGGACAACATATTGGCTGGTGCTGAGATGTGGCTAAGGAACATCAGTCACCTTTGTCAGCCAAGTTAATGACGAATAAACTGGAGTGCGTCAGGAGCTCGTGTTATGAGTCGTTGAGCTCGTCCTTGCGACGATGGCTGTTGTCCCGCGGCGCAATCACACGAGAGAGAAATGTGTGGACATGACCACATACTTTCGTAGTAGTTTTTACAAGCTTGGGGCCCTCATCATCATCATAATTTTATAAAACTCATAAAAAAACTCATTTATTTCTGTAAGTAGGCTTTAAAAAAGCACTTTTACTTTTCAGCCACAGGACGTCCAGTGCTGAACAAAGATGTCCCCCTATTTTCAGATTAGGCGGTCCGGCTTTTTTAGCGCTTTTCCACAACCATTGGCTCTACCATCTTGTAACTTCTTAGGACAATGTTTTACGCTGCCTGCACTTGCTTGAGCTCATTATAATAGATAGTTTAGGCCTATCGATTCGGGCATCATGGGCTCTTTTTCAGGTATCCACCACACACATTGAATAATAATTTATGGTAATTGTTTCCCGTTTGGTTAGAATAATGCGATTGTATTTCAAGCCCTCTATTTTACTCTAGTAGCGTTTGTTAATTTAGGTTAGAATATAATTTCTAACAAGTCACACACCACACAGTGTTTTTATCACACTCAAATTATTTTATTAAAAAATTATTTCAACTCTCTAAACAAAAGCCGCATCCACACTATTCCCTCGCCGCAAACGGGCAATCAGCCAGCGATCGCCAACACGACAATACCCCTCCTTGATGCCAAATTCAATTTGCACCAATCAACGGGCGTCGTCTTCCCGCCTTCGCGCTGTTGGGCCGTGGCGTTCGTTTGAATTTTCGAACGCCGGAAGCGAGCGTTTTCTTTTTTTGTGGAATTCTTTTTTGATGAACGTTATGGCTGGAAAATTGTTGTGCTGAAATATTATCTACTGCTTTATTTTGTCTCTGCTCCTTTCTTTCTTTCTATTGTTCTAAAGAAGTTTAAAAATAGGTTTGTTCACATAATAAGTTTTGTTCTTGACTTTAGTTCTATTAAAAAATATTTAATGTACAAAGCGGCTCTATTTAACAGGCTTTGAGGTCTCTAAGGCAGACAGTCATGTCACTATTCCCTAAAATGGTACATAATTGTATTCTCTAGGTGGTGGGCAGGCTGGCCTAGAAAATGCCATTTTATCCACCTATGGCGGCGCAAAGTCTGGTATCAAAGCTGTGGCCTGTGAGCTCAGTTACCATAGGATGGAGAAAGATTTAACCAGCACGATCTATGACACCAAAAATTACAATGCCATCCGAGTTCAGCCTTTTCTCTAGTACGATTTCAGAAAATGCTGTATTTCCTGAACACTATAATCCGGACGTTTTCAAGGCGAGAGTGAATAGACACTTACAGGGCAGATATGTACCATCCTAGACTGCATCTCACTTAACACCAGGTGCGATTGCGGTCTTATCTAGCATTAAAAAAAAATGTATAGTTTCATGAACCATAAGACAATCGCCGACACAGATAATAAAAAAAAAATGTATAAAAACGTAAAACGGAACGCAGTTTCGCCGTCTCTAGTTTACAAAATGTAACCAGACTAACAGAATCAATGACAACTGTAACGGAGGGAATTGGAGTGCAAATAGTATCTCGCACCTCAAACAGAATACAAAATCGGCCGGGGAATATCAATATTTGATATTTGATTTTGTAACGGCACCGTGACGTTTCGCGCGCTTTCGGCGCCGCCATTTTGGAAGATTATTTTTGGCGCCTAAATCAATATTTTAAACCGAAACTAATTTTGATTGTGTTAAACTATTACTCGATCTTATCATTTTATCCTTTCGTTCGTTTAAGCCGAAAGACGGCCACTGCTGGACAAAGGCCTCCCCCAAGGTTTTCCACAAAGACCGGTCCTGCGCCGCCCGCATCCAGTCACCTACCGCGACCTTCACCAGATCGTTGGTCCACCTAGTGGGAAGCCTGTCCAGGCCCACACTACGTCTTCCGGCTCGTGGCCGCCTCTCGAGAACTTTTCTGCCCCAGCAGCCATCAGCTCTACGAGCTATGTACCCTCCCCATATCCATTACAATCTTTTAATGTTAACTACGGTGAGATTCGAACCCACCACTGTCGTGGCAAAATTAAACGTACCTTTACATTTTTAAGTCCTGAATATCATATAGGGGAAAGTCTAGTATATTGGACCGACTATTTAATTGTACCACCTTCATTGTGGTTAATTACAATAAAAAGTATTTAAGTATTGTTTAAGGGTGTAATATCCGTTGTCTGGAGGTATCCATAGTACAAACTTTGCTAGAGGCGCAGTGTAAATGTCCAAGGATAAAAACTCATAAAACTCATTTATTTTTGCAAATAGGCTTTCAAAAAGCACTTTTACACGTCCCATCCCAGTATTAACCCTACCACTGCTTCGGGACAATAAATGGGCCAGTGCTGAGAAGAAGCGGCGCAAGAAACTCAGTCACTATTGTCAGCCTCCTTTTCAAGGTTTTACAGTCTTTAAATATAGTCATAGATATTTATTTAAGGATGTCGTCTGACTAAGTGTGACGGCACGCGGCAGACAGTAGTGACTGAGTTTGTTGCGGCGCTTCTTTTCAGCACTTGTCAAAATTAAATGTTAGTCTCGAAGCGCTGGTAGGGTAAAAAGATTATGAGACATGTAGAGGCTCCTTACGAGCAAAATATTTGACGATTTTTGTAGTAGTCTATACAAATAAAGAAATTTTGACTTTGACTTTGAGTAGGTACCTGTACTCTGTACATCCAATATCTAAACTTATTTATACCTATCGATTACATAGATTACAGGCACAATGAGTTCGATACGGTAACAACTCATCTGTTGTAAGTAGTTTGGATAAGCCCCATCAATCAGGCCCCACCCCCTCTGGGCTGGGTGTATAACGCGATCCTCTATTTGAGACCCGTGAAATACTCAAGTGTGAATCTGGGGGAGTTAAGTAACTGTTAAAGTTCAAGCTTGAGTAGTCAAGACATTTTCATATCATTTAAATTAGGTAGGTACGTAAAAATGCGTTACTAAAATAACGAACAATGAATGTTTCATTGGAGTTAGACTCTAACTAAAGTAGAGGTTATCAATCGACTGTTGATAACTATTTATCAAGAACTTAGCTTGCATTATATTCAGTCCGACACAGCCTTTCTGTCATGCAAAGGTTTCCTTCTATTTTCGCACAAAACGTACCATTTAATTCGACTGGAACAGATTAAGTTGCAAATTCGAAGGCTATGGCCCGGTTTCCACCAGATCCAAACATATCTTTTCGCTTGGTGGAAATCGGGCTGAAAACTACATCCGCATTAAGAATACGGCTTTTTCAGTAGCTCAAAACATTAAAAGAGGATGCAAGACATTGCCGTCTCGCTCTCCCGACGCGCCAAGAATACGAATCTTCGCGTTTTTCCAACGCAATCTATAGTTCAGTTGAAGTAGTGTAGGGTGGCCATCAATTTGTATTATTAAGGATAATTAGGAATTGTTATTGATAACTTTTGTTCGTTGTAGATTGTGCGGATAAGCTAATAAATTATTTATACTTTATGAATTTAATAATTATTTATTAATAAATACGTACCTACTTTCTATCAACATTTTGCTAAAAAACGCAATAGTTATTGTTTTTATTATTCTTGAAAATGTAATGAGAACAATCTCATGAAAATGTAATGCCCACAAGGGCAAACTTTTTTTGATCCCAGAACTAATTTTTTTCACATGTACCTATTATTAGAAAACATGATTGTTTTCAGTAGTCCAGTTAACCATTTATTCATTAATCATGATCTAACACACCACAGGATTAACGGTTGTTATTTCAACTTGTATTTTTTACAATTTACATTATGATGTTTTAACGGTCTTATCCTTTTTGTAGTGTCTTGAATAGTAAGTACAATTTACTTCGTTTTAATTAGGGATGTTATGGATGGATTATGTAGTTTCGGTTATGGATACGGTTACGGATATAGGAATAATATTAAACCGGTTTCGGTTACGGATCTTTTTTTATTTCGGATATCCGAAAGTTTCGGTTACTTTTACGGATATCCATAACATCCCTGGTTTTAATGATCTTATCCATCTAAAGAGTGTCTTGTTTCGTTCAAAAATGGCTGTTACCGCCCATCACCGCCCCCTCACTCAATTTACTGCTCGGAGTTCAAAGCGGTCCGTTCGAGGTCTTTGAAATATTAGCTTTTGACTGAAACTGTAATGGATACTGAGTAATAGGACGCGTGGCTATTTGATGTTTCTAGTTATACAAGGCAAAAATTCCTGTTGGATCCAAAAGATGATTTCATGATCAAATACAACAACTTTTTATAGAAACAACATCGAAAAGTCACAAAAAAATCACTTAAATTATGGTAACAACAAGGAAGAAGTGATTTTTTTGTTATTTTATAATTATCACCTCCTTTCGGAACAGCAGAGTTTTTTTAAACAGTTTTATTCTGTAACCAGCATGTCAAAGCTTCGATACGAAATTGTAAATAGTTCAAGTTTAAGATTACTTAACTCATACCAGTTGTTTTCGTGTCAATTTACAATTAAAAATTTACAGGTGACTTCAATGTTTAATGCCTAGTTAGTCTTATTTTTAAATTACTTAGTACTTATGTGTGTTTGTTGTGTCAATGAAGGTTTTTTCCAATTGTATTTAACCCATCTGGCCAGCGTGGTTAGTGTAGGACAAATCCTCCATTTTCCTCTGGTAAATAAGAGAGCATCGTGCTCCTGCAGTAGAGACCTAAAGACTTGATGATGATGATGATGGCATCGAGCATTTAGTTTATAGTTGTTAGAAGTTGGGCTTTTGATCCGGGAATATTTAGAGGGAAAACAAAATGAAAGATATTCTTTTAACATAATGACTATATTTTGTAAATCTTTACATAATTAAACACATTACTTAAGAGATCGCCATTTACATCTTATGAATATTAATACTATGTTATAATTAGAATAGTATACATTTGTTCTTACGACTAATTTAGCGTAGTTTTTTTTACATAAATACTATAAATAATATTTAAGATTTATTTTATTTATGATTAATGTTAATTGCTTTATTCTAAAAAGCATATTTTACAGTGAATTATAAATAAATTGTACATGTTTTTCTGATTAGTAAAATAAAATAAAATTAGACTTACATAAAAAAAGATATTGCATTATTTTCGCGGCCTATTAAAATTACTTTTTGACATAAATGTTTTTTTATAAATATAGCTTTACTGTGAGTACAACAGTATTTTTTCTGAGTTTTGCTCTGTTCCTTTGCTGTCTGCCTGTAATTTTGACTATCGAGGAAATCTTCTAAAGTACCTTTAAAATATATGACATAGACACAGCATACCAAAGTTACGCCCCTGCCCGTTCAATAATTATTTAAACTAAACATAGTGCGTATATTTACAGACATTATTTTTATAAAATACTATACGAAGATATTATTAAAAAAACTCTCAAAGAACACATTTACAAACTATGCTACAAAATAATACTGATTGTAAGATGTTTGCTTAAATAATATTAGTTATTCTAAAATAATTTAAGTTTTACTATCACTCACTCTACTTATTCAGTCAATAGTAAAAACAAGATTTGAGTGATGCTTCTAACAAGTTTTATCTTTGGAATAACCTAATCCTGGACATAAAATTGCAAAATAATAAAATTAGCTACTTTTTGTGAGTTATAAAAATTCGATTTACACAAGTAAATATTTAATAAGTATGTTCTATGTATATTATTAAATTATTTGGCCTATTTCAGTTCTTCATTCATTGAAATAAAATTACGAACTAATTTTATTAAAAAATGTCTATAATAAACATGAAATTTTGGACACCGCACGATTCAATTGTTAATAATAGAGGGAATAATAATTACATATTTACAATAATTAACCAATTAATAAATGCACGATATTATGCGATAAATAGAAAAATAAAAGTCACAATTCACTAAAAATACTTAAGAAAGAAACTAACGCCCGTATTCAAAGACATTAGGTACTATGAGGTCTCACAGTGCGCATGGACGCACAGTGTGACACACAAACCAATCACAGAGCTCGATTTGCTGCATCACATAAGCAGGCATCATTTGTGAATACGGGCTTCATCTTTTACCAAGAACCGGATTGATTTCGTTATTAATTAATTTAGAAATAAATTTTTTCTCACATTAACCCAGCGAACACTGCCTAAGTTGCACCACCTTAACTTTAACCGTACCATGACTTTAACCGTTGTTTTATTTGACGTTTGTTATGGCAAAAATATAGAGCAATTCACGAAAAAGAGCGATTTGCATAACTTTAATACAAGAAACAAAAATAAACTTGCCGTTCCAAATTTCAGATTGCATAAGATTGGTAATTCATTTATGGGAAAATGTATTAAATTCTTTAATAAATTACCACAAACTGTTGTAGAACTACCCATTCATAAATTCAAAGCACATATTAAAAGTACCTTAATGAAAAAGGGCTACTATAAAGTCGATGATTATTTAAAAGATAAAAATGTTTGGGATACGTTACTGCCTAGCTCGCATAAATATTTATAACTTTGTACATTTTAAAGCATGTAAACCTTTGAAAAAGAGGCTGACAATAGTGACTGAGTTTCTTGCGCTGCTTCTTCTCAGCACTGGCCCATTTATTGTCCTGAAGCAGTGGTAGGGTTAATACTGGGACGTGTAAAAGTGCTTTTTTTAAGCCTATTTACAGAAATAAATGAGTTTTAATGAGTTTTTTTTAAAGAGAGTTTTTTTTTTAATGAGTTAAAGTAAGATGGTACAACCCGTGGTAAGTATACCATCGTATAATATTTACAACAACAAAAATAAATTACAATCTAATAAAACCTTTACTTTCATACCACGTACGGCCTAAACATGTCCATGCCGGGCCGTCCGCCATCTTGGCTCATCACAACCATCCCTCGCCTGTTGTTTTCCAAATTAGAATTAAAATTAGCTGCCGCCATTGCCCTCTCTCGCTCCAACGTGATGATTCTTTCCCTGTCCAACATGGCGGGAGGTTTGACAGCTGTCAAATCGGCGGCCATGTTCTGCGGAGGTTTTTCAGGCTCCGGCGGCTGTAGAGGTTCTTTCGGTTTGCTCTTTTCTTCGTTGTGGGAGTGCGAATCCTTTTTGGAGTCTTGCTGCGCCTTTTTTGAGCGTTTCCACTTCATCCTGCGGTTTTGGAACCATATTTTTACCTGTGGACAAAGAAGAATTTGATCAATTGTTGCAATAATTTAAGTAGAGCAAGGCTGGCAATGACCATCTTACTTTAACTTTAACAAACGTGCAAAATCTGTTAAAATCCCTACAAAAACAGCGGCTATCATTAAAGACGGTCAACTCAGCCTTAGTTTTCCACAATGGAAATAATGGGATAGGGAACATTATTAACAACAATACTTTTTAATAAGAGAGATGACAAAATATTCTCTACATCGCAAGACTGGAAAATAAATCCCTGAGTACTCCTCAAACACAAAAACATCTAAAACACGTTCCCTCCCGAGACGACACTAAAAACAACCTCTTTATGACATTTGCGAAATGGCGGGAAACACCTGTCACTATGACAGATACCGGATTTGCGTTTACAAATCTGACAACCGTATCCTTAGGTGTGGGCAGAAGCGTAAACTACGAGTTTAGCGTAGAAAAAAGAACTCTACACGTAGATACTAGCGCCACTGTGACTGTAGAGTTAAGTTGGTATTGTAAATGCGGGGACAAGATTATAGGGGTGGCAAAACGTATGCCATAAAGGTTATTGCCTGGGGTGTTTGTGGGTTTAAATTAATCTCTCGTACCCTTGTCGATGGAGTATGTAATTGAAAGTGGTTTCAGTTTAGCTAGACGATTTTATTTAACGATAATAATCTGTAATTTACTTAATCGTTGTTAACTAGTTTTGTTGCTCACAAAATGCGATAAAGAGCCATAAAGTGGGTTCGAACCTCAATATTTCTATAAATAAAGTTCATATTTTAATAACATTTATAAGAATAATGTAAAGCTAAGTTTTGAACTTTACAAGTACTAGAATTTGACTAAGGTGTAGAGTTTGTTTAGTAGGGCTTAGAGTTAGAAGCTTGGCTCTACATGAAATCTGATTTTTAGGGGATTGCGTAAAACATCTCGAAATCTTTGAGGAAGATTTTCAGCAGTGAACGTCGTGTAACTGAAATATGATGGAAATGATGATGATGAGTAAGAAAACCCTACCTAATCTAACCCCAAGAGTCTGAGTTACGGGATTATTCGATCTACAGCTTGATCGCCAGTAAAATCTTAATCAGTGAAGGTCAAGTTTGTCCCGAGGGAAAGTTATAACTATCATTGGACCCGCAAGGAAATTAATCAGAAGAACATAGGAGTTTGAAGTTAGGAAGTTTTTTAGGAAGGTCTATGTTCAGCTGTAGACGTCCTATGACAGAAATGTTATTGATGAATTAAGTAAAACCTTACACACCTGCGTCTCAGTGAGGTTGGGACATACTTGTTCTATAAGGTTCTGGAATAGGGGCAACGCACCTGTAAATTCAGCGTTACTAGGTTACAGAAAAGTGCTAGATGCAGGCCACTTATAACTGACCCTACTGGAAATCTTTGAAGGCAGGTCTCCAGAGGGTGAAATTGAGGCCAATGTCCACTGTTTAAGTAGAAGTCTTGTAGCTGGAATGAGGATGATAAATTAAGAAAGTCTTACCTGCGTCTCAGTGAGCATCAAGCTGGTAGCCACTTCGAACCTCTTCGGCCTCGACAGGTACTTGTTCATCCTGAACTGCTTCTCCAGCTCCAGCAGCTGTTGCGACGTGAACGCAGTGCGCGGGCGCCGCGTCTTGCCGAGAAGGGCGTGTGGGGCTCCTGGGGAAGAGAGGTATTGGTCAATTTGGGTCCAAACTGGTAGCATTTGTTGTCTTAAGACAACACAATATTAAAGATACTTAACATATTATGGGCATTTCTTGTCAACATTTTTAAACAAAAATGGAAAACATTGACATTTTACTCTCTTACCACTTTAATATTATATCTGTGATAAACTGTAAATGTAACCAGCTTTGAGACAGATAAATAATTTCTATCTATTTATTTGTAATAGGAAAAATTTTTATATAAAATATTAGGGCAATAATTAGAAGTAGTTTCCTCGTCAGCCAGACAGTTTTGACAGTTCCAACTCCTTGCCAGTTTTTTTTAGGATAGCTACCAAAGCCACGATGACCCAAACTTCACGATTCACAAACATTATATCCTATATTAGGAGCATACGCTGACAAACTTTCAGCTTTTATAAAATGACGTAGGTCTGGCGTTCACTAGCTCTTAGTCTAAAACAAAACTGAGATCGTTGTCTAACAGCATGGACTTAGGGTATGTGGAGCTCCTAGATAAAAATTTTCTTCAGCAATTCCCCGAACATATAAAATAGAAATAGAAATATTATTAAGTCGAAAGATAAAGCACAATTAAAACAAAGCCTATTTTTTAACATACGCCAGATCGCCAAAAGTGATGACCAATATTAATTAGGCAAACGTAATTACACCCGCAAACCGAATCGCGGTTCTAATCGTCCCGTGCATTCGGTATTAATCAATATTAATCAGGGAAATGAAATCGCCGGCATTTATTGCACAAAGCGCGCCGCTATCTGTGGGCCTACACAATTGGTCAAGGGTGAGCCTTTTCCCAGACTACTACAATGTTTTTTTGTTCTGGAATTCAAAATGAAATAGAACTCATAAAAACTCATAAAAAGTTTCGTTAATTTTAAATACCTAATCAAAATTATTTTACCACTTTCTCCGCCCGCGTGAATTTCAGTTTATAACAGAAACATAATCTTTCCATTTTGAAAACCGCCATAAAAACTACACTAGGTACACACTTGTTCCCGTGGGTCTTTAACTATCTCTAAGTATACTTTTCTTTCGATTCAATGGTTGTAAAAAGGAAGGTAACAAACATCCATTCATCCTCACATTTTTTTTAAATAGCTAACCTTACATTATTTTTGTAATTAACTACCGTAAATTGTTATACTAAATAAATGAAATATTTTTATCTTATTTACAAATTACTAATCTCCGATTCCTTAACGCCAATTCGACCGAGGACCCCAAAAAATTATAATTATCAATTATCCCCTATCCAACATTTGGTCGTGTTTGCACAACGCGATAAAATGGCGGGAGCGCATCTGTCAACTTTTGGCGCGCTGTCACTTTGACAACTCGCAGGTCTTTTTGTATGTAGTTTGTTTATGCGCCGTAATTGGCTTAAATAGCATGGAAAATATTGGTTAAAGTAATTTTGTGAGGGAGTTGGCTCGTTTAGGCGCGATGGCTAATTTGATAATTTGTTTAGGGGGACGCTAGTACTGAATTTATTAGTTTTGGATTGTAAACTATTAAAGTATTTAGTGCAGTAGTTAAAATAGGGCGGTTTTCGCGAAGAAAAAGAATATTTTTTTTATTTTTGAAGGGGATTGTAAATAGTTTTTTTATATCCAAAACCAATTTAATATAACATTGTTCCTTCTTTATTTTATGTTGACCACCACCAGAGAAGAGGGAATTTGAACTCTTATGTCTTTCTTTATACCTTTACTCGTTAAAATGCACTTTAAAATGCCAGATACCCGTTCAAATATTCAAGAAATGTTTAAAAATAAATTTAAAATGGCGGCTCTGTCAACAGGCGTCCGTGCTTAAGTATCGGCATCAAAAATCAATAAGCTGGATGTTGACCGTACAAATCTATTTTTTTGTTGACCGTACGTGATATTTCGGCCCTAAGAAGGGCTTTTTAAATGTAATTTGTTTTAACAGAACTAATGTTGGAGTAATAACGGTTTATGGTCTATTAAAAGAACCCACTCTTTTGAATAAGATTTACTTGATTCAAATTGTCTAAAAATATAAGTGAAAATTACACTTTGACAATTTTAGAGCACATTCTAGCAAGAGCAAAAGTGTAGTAAGGCAAAAGTTCAATACAATTCCTCCAAGTACCTTTTTAATGGCACTAAGGACTGGTTCCTATGCAGGATCCTTCAAAACTGGATAGTCGTGTGAACACTCATTATGTCATGTATGTTTGTAATTTGAATTTCAAATTCGAACGGATCGGTTTTTTGCTGGACATCTGTGGTGAACTGAAAACAGTTCATGCAAAGAACTGGATGTCTTCGTAGGAACAAACCCTAAGCTCTACATTTCGTAAGTTAATATTTTGGGCAGTTTAAGTGGTTGATGATATTTATCAGAGAATGAAGTCCTATAGATTGGATATTATGAAACAAGAAACTTCCAAATTATAGGTACCTACAAACTAAGCATCATTATCAGAATTTGTAGCTGTAGGTATTGTACAGTCAGTGTTAAACAGTTCGAGACACTCTAGAGATCAAAAAATTGACAAAACAACCTTATTCCAATTTTATTGTAACACAAAGACACGATGCGAACTTTTTGAGGCTGACTGTATTAATTAATATCTAGTCTACGCAGTCTCGTAGCTATGATTGCTTCAGTCATAGACCATAATGGCTACTTTTCTATACCAGACCATAATGCGTGGTCAGTACAATTTGTAATTAAAAAGACTAGCTATAATAACATCACAAAGACAATGCACATCACAACAGTGACGTAATACTATATCTATACCAAGACACACGTCTTGCCCGGGGGAGGGTAGAAATCGAATTAGCTGATTGGCCCGTCGCGCTCGGCGTGGCGGATAAATTTATTGTGACGATTCGGAGGTCCACGTTCGATGCTCTGGGAGGTCATATTGACAATGTTATTGTATAGATTATAGAATAACATTGTTGTGTCGTGTATAATAATATACCTACTCTTGATATCTATCTATATAATATGAAACTCAAAGGTGACTGACTGACTGTCAGCTTGACTGACTGACATAGTGATCTATCAACGCACAGCCCAAACCACTGGACGGATCGATCTGAAATTCGGCATGCAGGTAGATGTTATGACGTAGGCATCCGCTAAGAATGGATTTTACGAAACTCCAACCCTAAGGGGGTAAAACGGGATCCACGCGCACAAATTCGCGGGCGGCCGCTAGTTAATTATAGAATTTATAGGCCATAGAGAGTCCTCAGATAAAATGAAGCGAGAATAGCCGAAAGGTGAATGGTATTCGGACTGGCCAGCCCTGGCTGACTCCAGATTGGAAAAACGCAGGAAAAGAAAACGATTTTAGAAGGCACACGAATAAAAAATCTAACTCTACGTTAGATTGTTTCAAGATTTTTATATGCTGTCGCAGAGTTGTCGTTTTCCGGCAAGTCTACTCTGACTTTCTAGCGATAAAATTGCCTCTATAAATGTTATAATGTACTTAATATCTTCATAAAGAAACATAAATGAGAGGTAATTATAATTATGATCTGCCGTAATAACATTTGGTTAGTCATTTGGTTAGCCAACAAATACCTACTTGGTTTGTAATAAAAAAAATCGTTCAGCGATTCCTGTGTCGCAAATAATCTTGATATTGTTTAGCAATTTAATCACAAAATAGGCAACTTAAAATAATATGGGTTTGCGTAATAAACATTAAATAAAAATCATCACTCTTATTTTGTGCATTACCAATAACAAAATAAACTGCTTTACATGACGCTTCAATTTTCCGCCCTTAAAAATATTTTAAATATTTCCAACTGTCTATTTATCCATTACATTCTTTATCAACTCATCCTTGTCATCAATTTAATCTGCACATGCACAGACGAAACCCATGTACCAATTGTGGTAAAAAACCCCATAAAGTAAGCGCAGACGAAAGCCGTGTTCTTTTTATTTTATAGCCGCCATGTGGCGGGCCTGTCCCGTTGATATGGGCAGGGGTGCCGTAGGGGTACTCAGTAGGGTTGGTTAAAGAATGTGTGAAGGTATTATGTTCCTCTGAACCGTTTTAATAAAAAAAAAGTAAAAAAAAAGTCAATATGTTATATTTATCACTACTTAAAAAAAAACTACTTTTTACAAAGGTATAATTATTGAAATAATTATGTATTTTCTGTCAAAATCTATTCTATTAAGTAGGTTATAACTAATTTGTTTTTTAAGCGAAAGAGCGTGGGTTCGTTTGTTCCCAACAGAGAAAACATAATGAATGTTCTTTTAAATAAAAAAAAAAAAATAGTTAGCTGGATTTAAAACATACCCTACATAAGTGGGGCAATTTTTTTGTGTCAAAAATAAATTAACGTACTTCATGAAACTCTGTTGTGTACTATCCGATAGTCGATTGTTGTCCCCCAAATAATATGCAAATGTAATGTACATCCTAATTGCCTATTTTATTTATTGGCCAGCTAAATGTACGATACAAATTGCGATCATTATAGAGTTAAAATGGATTTAAATTGTTTTCGCCGTCTGTCGCAAAGTTATATTGTATTTATTAGAAGATATTTTTTTTACATTCTTATCCAAGATGTAAAATAAGTCCTACGAAAAAATTAATTGGTACTAGTGTTAAATATTAAATTTAAGTATTCTCAAAATAGTTTCTAAGTCATATAAAAGCATTTAATTTTAAGCTTGAACTCGTACCCTACTTAGAAAATACTAGCGGCCGCCCGCGACTTCGTACGCTTGGATCCCGTTTTACCCCCTTAGGGGTTGAGTTTTGCAAATTT
Source organism: Ostrinia nubilalis (assembly GCF_963855985.1). Classification (NCBI taxonomy): domain Eukaryota; kingdom Metazoa; phylum Arthropoda; class Insecta; order Lepidoptera; family Crambidae; genus Ostrinia; species Ostrinia nubilalis. The sequence goes on along the minus strand of NC_087114.1, from coordinate 7,572,843 downwards.
CCGTCTTAGTGAGCACCTACGTTCTAAAAGTTCGTGATGAGTGATTGAGTCAGTGACCTTTCGGTTTTATAGATATACCTATGGTATTTACTTATTCTCTACGTATTTATTTAAATACTTTATAGCTCAAAATAAATATCGAACAGAAGGTGGACTTAATGTTAAGCATTCTCCGTCAGTCAACCTTTGGATTTTGCAGAAAGCTGCAAGTGCGGTGCAGGTTAAATATAAAATGTCTCAAAACAAGTCATAATTCATATTATTAATACATTTTAACGACTTACAAAAGTTTGTTTTGAGATATCGAAAACATTTCTGTATTTCAATAATGTCAAAAACCTGACCACGCCATTCTCATAAATTTCGTTTACCACTAATCATAATCCCTCCCACCATCAACCATCAATAATCCAGCCGGGCATCGAACCTACGATGCCATACCTATCCAAACAAACACATCTGCTCCAATTTCACAATTAAATAGCTTTCCATAAAATCCACAGCAATAATAATTAAGACCTGTTAAGCCGTAAGTTCTTGAGTGGCGACCACGAGCTGGAAGACGTAGCGTGGGCAGGCCTCCCACTAGGTGGACCGACGATCTGGTAAAGGTCGCGGGAAGTACCTGGATGCAAGCGGCGCAGGACCGGTCATTGTGGAAATCCTTGGGGGAGGCCTTTGTCCAGCAGTGGACGTCTTTCGGCTGAAACGAACGAACGAACGAACGAAGCCGTACATGGCAACACCACCGTCAGATGTCACACTTGTCACCGAGTGTTGCCACTTGCCAGTTTACACTTTACCCCACAACTTTATGGGCGAAAATCGTTTGATGTAGATTAAAATGGGGTAGTTTTTATACAATATTTATCGGCACGATTAGTGAAATAGCTGAGGGTGACCATTGTTAACTAATTTGTTTGTTTTTATGTTTAGTTGTAGGGTGTTGAGTTAAATGCGTCCCAATTATTGAAACTATAAATCGAGGGCTGGTTTTAAGCTTGATTTGGTATTAATGGTTCGATGCATTTAATTAAATTTATTGTAGAAACTTTGTAAGCCCTTGAAAAAGAGGCTGACAATAGTGACTGAGTTTCTTGCGTTGCTTCTTCTTAGCACTGGCCCTTTTATTGTCCCGGTAGGGTTGAAGTAATGCCCCTGCATTACTTCAACCCTACCGGGACACGTCCCTACGTGTAAAAGCACTTTTTAAAAGCCTACTTGTAAAAAATTAATTACTTTTATGATTTTATTCATGTTGTAAGAAGTGTTGCGATGGCTTTACATTAGTGACGACTCTACGAAAGTGTCAATGTAAATAAATTGTCTTCTTCTATCGCGGTAACAGCTTGGAGTCAAATATTATGAGCAGAATTGAAAGCGATAAACGTCTTCTTTAAAGTTCCTCCGAAGTTATTATACTTACGAGTACTTTTTTATGAAACATAACACGAACAAAATGGCTACGCTCTTATTATAGAGGAAAAAGCTTAATTTAAGCTTTGCTCGTGTAAACTTTGTAATTTGTCATCAAAATTATCCATTACGTCATCTAGGATTACCTACAAGTAATATAGCTCTACTGCAAAATATATTTCAAAATTGTTTCAATAGTTTCATTTGTGGAGATTATAATAATTAAAGTCGTATTTAAGTTAATTTACATAACACTTAATTAAATTACAGTTAAACAATTAGAAGTGTACCTAAACTCTAAAACACACAAAATTCAGCAGAACTCATCCAAGCATATAAAATGTAGTAACAAGTAACAATGAACAATGTATTGTGGTCTACGTCACATCAAGTTTGACACTGGCATCTTAGTCTCTGGTATTAAGGTTGTATTTTGAAACAATAATGTATAGTGTAACGTGACGTATGTTATTTCGAGTGGGCGGGGCTAGTGCACGCATGCGCTGTACAAGTACCTACCTCGAAGCTACATAAGCTGTCTTTGGTTTTTGTTAGACCTAAAACCTGACAAGTGTGAGTCGGACTTTTATATGAAGGGTGGACGGGAGATTGAACATCATGTAATTTGTGTCAATAAAAAATTGTAACTGTTTCCCTTGGCCACGCTATTCCTGAAAGATTTAAAAGAGGTTTTGTAAAAGTAATGCCCAGAAAGCTTAGGGAATGTCTGACCATCTTCCTGCTCTTAGTGTTATACTGGACAAAAGCACGTTAACTAATGTATTTTAGCAGAATAGAGCACTTATGTATCTGTAACAACCTATTCTTTGCAAATAAATGTCTTTGTCTATAATTTTAGAAAGAGTTTACCGTTTTAATTTGCGAGCTCAGCTAGTTTATTCTAAAGATCGATATCTTAGGCTGTATTTTGTCTTAACGCCAATATTGCATTGGTGTGTCTATCAGTAGAACGTATCGACAATCGCCCGTCAACATAATATAACTGTTTTTTTGGCTTTTCATAGGTATTATACAATACTTTATTTCAGCTAATTTAAATTTCCCTTTGCTGAAAACCCAGCTTGAAATAGGTTTGTGACGTCACTCGTTGACAGGTTTGGTTTGTTAAAGTGATGTAGGTACGGATAAAGGCACATCAAGGTAAACACTGTGGTATTTTGTGCAGTTTCAATTGGACAGATTTTGCTAAAAGCACCCATTTAAAAAAAGCCGCTGGATTATTCTGGTGAACCCACTTATTCGTTCGTTCGTTCGTTTCAGCCAAATGACGTCCACTGCTGGACAAAGGCCTCTCCAAGGTTTTGCACAATTAACGGTCCTGCGCTTCGCGCGACCTTTACCAGATCGTCGGTCCACCTTGTGACACTTGTAACACGAACATTTTTAGCTTAAAACTGTTAGGGGTTAACAGGAAAATCGTGAATTTAGTTCCATCACAGAAAGTCTAGGCTGTCGCGTGTTTCCCCTACCGAAAACTGGGATACTTAAGTAAATCTATGATTTTCCCCGAGTCCCTATCTCTCCAGTCTCTACAGTTGCTTCTGGCGCAAACGTGTAAAAATCAGTTCAAGGGTTAAAATCCATTTCATTCTCACAAACTTTCACATGTTATTAGGAAGAAGGATTTGTGCGTTTTTATCAGGAACCGTAGAAAATTGCACTAAAATCCATACTTATAACAAATCTGTAGAGAGGTCAATTCTGTACATGAAATATATTTTCAAAATAACTATCAGGGGGTGATTGTGATCGATACTGATGCCAAAAATGCAAACAGTAAAATTTTTGTCTGTCTGTCTGTCTGTATGTTCCTTATAGAAACAAAAACTACTAGACGAATTTTAACGAAACTTGGTACAATTATTCTTCGTACTCCTGGACAGGTTATAGTATACTTAGGAATTCCCACGGGAACGAGAATTAGCGGGAAAATCCTTTTGTATGAAAAATCTAAACCGCTTAAGTTAGACGCTTGAAATTTGGCATGCAGGTACCTTAGTAAACTTAAAGCTTGGTTACAACAGGATATTGCAAAATTCCCAGGGGAACGGGAGTTAGCGGGAAAAAACATTTGTATGAAAAAATCTAAACCGCGTAAGATAGATGAAGGGGGTAAAACGGGATCCACGCGTACGAAGTCGCGGGCGGCCGCTAGTTCTAAAATAAGTTTCCATCGATATATCGACATCGACCCGCCCCCGCACTAGTCACGGGGATCTAATTTAGAAAGGGCCTGTTGTTTGTGCGTATAAATTGCTCCCTATAATTGGCTTACGTTCCCTACAGGGGGCGCTGGCTTCTCTGTCAGCGGAATTGTTTTTTGTGGAGACGGACGCTTCCTAATTGAGTGTTCCAGCATGTCAGCATTACTGTAAAAGCAATATAATGTTTTGTCTTACATATTATTTGGCCTTGGGAAAACTAACTTCCTACTTTTTTCTATTATTTCAACCGGCAGTTGTGACTGAATTTGTTGCGGCGCTTCTTCTCAGCACTTGTCAAATGCTGGTCTCGAAGCGCTAGTAGGGCAAAAATAAAGAGACATATAACGGCTCCTTAAGAGCAAAACTTTTATATTTATATTTGACGATTTGTAAGCACTATTTAATAGTCCATGCAATAAAGGAATTTTGGTTTGACAAATCAATGAATGCTTTTCACTCAGAAGTTGGACCGACGACCTTACATAGGTAGGGAAGGCGCTGGATGCAGGCCGCTACCAACCGGGCGATGTAGAAATCATTGAGGGAGGCCTATGTTCAGCATTGGACGTCCTGTGGTTGAAATGATGGTGATGATGATGAATCTATCCTTTGATTTACTGCGTTAGCCAGCGAAATTTTAAATAAAAGCAATAGTGTAAATTCTGAATAACTTAAATTGAGTGTTTTCTTTTTCCCATTTTAAGATCTCTCTCTCTCTCTCTCTCTCTTTCTTGTTGTTGCAATAAGATACTTTTTAGTGTACACCATGCAAAATATCAGGTTATCGGTATTGTCTACAATTTTAACCTTTTTAAACAGTTAAAATAGAATTACTTCAATTCCGTTCACCGCTTCCACTCAAACCCCGTCCGTACCCTGCCGGTCGGAATTTCGTTAGGCAGTTGATTTTTAAATCAAGTAAAGCGTTAGGTTAAACTAATTAGTTTAATTTGCCTAATCAGCAGTTATTTGACGGTGAAGTAACGCAGGTAATAATTACCAATGGATGTTGATTTATTTAATTTGTTACTTTAGAGAACTTATTTTGTAATCAAAATGTAAGTGAAGGATGACCAAAGGATAAAATTTCTATAGTCAAACGATTCTGAAACGGGAAAAAATCGGAACTAATGACCCAGCATTGCTAGTAGCGCCGTCCTATAAATATCATAATTATATGGGACATTTTAGTGTTGTCCAACTTGGCAAAAATCGGAACTGTATCCCAGTATTGCTAGTAGCGTTCGTTCGTTCGTTTCAGCCAAATGACGTCCACTGCTGAACACAGGCCTCCCCCAAGGTTTTCCACAATGAACGGTCCTGCGCTGCCCGCATCCAGGCTCTTCATGCGACCTTCACCAGATCGTCGGTCCACCCCTACTAGGTGGCCTGCCCACGCTATGTCTTCCAGCCCGTGGTCGCCACTAGCGAACTTTCCTACCCCAACGGCCATCGTCTCTCTCTACGAGCTATGTGCCCCGCCCACTGCCAATTGATTTTAGCAATTCTGCGAGTTATGTCGGTTACTTTATAGATTCATCCATCATCAGGTCATTTAGTCTCCACTGCAGGAGCACGACCCTCTAATTTACCAGAGGCAAATGGAGGATTTGGCCTACACTCCCCACGCTGGCCAGACGGGTTGGGGAGGCCTGATGTTCGCATATTTGTCCCTTAGTCGCCTCTTACGACATCCACGGGAAGAGTGAGGATGGTCTTAGTGTTTATTCTGTTGTATCGGAAGCACACGGCTTAGTTGATGTAGGAAAAGTATTGTAGAGGCCAGAAAAACGTGAAAATATTTTAAGCGGAGTCAAACAAGTACACAACTAATCTTTTAGTACAAAAATCGAGATAAATCAGATAGATAAACTGATCAGTTGAACTTACGTAGCTACATCTAAAAAACTGACAGTGTTTCTGTGAATTTCAAGTTAAAAGTTCACATAAACGGATGGTAGGTTAGTTGAGGCTTCCGGCGACTGGGACCGCAATTAACTGGGACCGCGGTCCCAGTCGCCGGATCCGTAAAAAATAAATAATATTTGACCGTGAATGTCTAGCTTAAATAAATAGCAAACATTACTTGGACAAATGCTTTTGGCCTTAATATAATATTTTTTAACAAGTAGATATGGATTTAGATTTATCAACCAACACCCCATATTTTATCTTGAGCGCAATCATTTATCAATAAACTCGGTATTTGTGCAGTTATGAGAAGTATTTATTGATAGATTTCATCATCCTTTTATCTAGAAAAATTGGTCAAGTGGTAGGCAACTTCGTCTAGACAGCCTTAGTCACGGTAAAACTGGGATGGGTGATCGTATCTTTACGAAACCGAAATCTACGAAGAGTCTCTATTGGCTCCGTGCACGATTACAGCGCCAACTAGCGTCCACAACTTTGTGGGTTCTGTCACATTGACATTTAGGTCGTATATTTGTGAAAAAATATCGAAATGAAAAAATAACAAATATTTTCAACTAATAAATTGTTGTGATACCACGATTTGGGTGGAAAAAAGGTTTTGAAATCATTTTGGTCATTCAAATCAAATGAGGTAAGTCCAAAAAGTGTGTTTAATTTTGATTGTGTCAGGGTTTGTTTACTTCATTTATAGTTGTAGTTTTACAGTAAAACAAAAAGAAAAAGCTACTTTAACGGTTTCATTATATAACAGTAAATATATTTAAATGTTTCTGTATCGCTAATAATAAATTAAATATCGTTTTCAGATCGAAATGAGTATCGTTTTGAAGACCGGGTTTGTGAGAGTTACAATATCAAATTCCAACCACAAACCGTATTTAAAGGAAAGTTGTTGGTATTGGCTGGACAAGTCCGAGATGTAGAAGAATTAAGAACAAAACAAGGGCAGAGTTCAATAATTCACGCTCTCATCATAAGGCAAACATCTGTGCACAACAACTACTGTGACTCATTTTTGTACTACCACGTTGTATAGTTTAGTTATTTCCAAATTGTAAACGGCTATTAAAACAGCCCTATCGAAATACAGTCCACTCTTTTATTTAAGTTCCCAGTAGGACCCTTTTCATGCGATTAATTAATTATATTAAAATGTATTATGTAGAATCGCTTTGCCATTGACAGATACATCTGATGACAGAGCTTACATTATTTCTACTTTTGACCACCATGAGCGCTGCGATAGATTATGTCCCCCCCACCTAGTACTTCGCACCCAGCGAATAGTCTTCTTCTTTTTTCGACAACAAACCTGTCAGTGTCAGCCCAAAACTCTGCTACAAGAGTGGCGTTGTCAGTAGCATTCATTAAATCTTCCTGCGTGCAGTTGTTTGAGCACGAAGGGCACGACATCATGTCTATAAATACGTCATCTCTATAAGTATTAAAGTTATTTTTTCACCTTTTGTAACGCTAACTGAGCAGTCTTATGATTTTTCTTCTTTTTCCTTTTTAAACCTGGCTCAATGTATTAAAAATACTAGGTCATTTAGAAAATATAGTTTTTTTCAATGCAGTATAGCTCAGAGATAACAGAAACGTAAGTTTTTCAACGTTTTTAAGCTTTGCTCGGGGAAAGAGCTGACAAAACTGTTTACATGTTTAGCACGGCTGTATATCTTGTTCATGGTGTTGTATGTTATTAATTGACTGACAAAGGCGACACTTTGGTGTGCTTTAATTACCCATGGAAATCACCCAGGGGATCAAAGTGAACAGACACAATAAGTATAGTGTCTGAGTTTCTTGCGCTGCTTCTTCTCAGCACTGGCCCATTTACTCTCCCGAAGCAGTGATAGGGTTAATACTGGGACGTGTAAACGTGTTTTTTAAAAAGCCTACTTACAAAAATAAATGAGGTTTATGAGTTTTTTTTAGTTTTTTGTCTGCTCTACCTTTTGTTGTTCTGATGTGGTGGTAGAGCAAACTATGTATATTTGGGACGTGGATAAGTGCCCTGAAAAGGGTCTTCAATTCTTCATACAAACCAAGTACTTGAATTTACTTTTATAACACTACCCTTCTACTAAATATAAAAATCTCCTTCAACCGACCCTAAACACCAAACCGGGCCGGTTTTTATCGCGCCAATATTGTCAATTTTATTGCTCGCACATATGGTGGCCCCGCACCTGTTATGGCGTCGATATGGCAAACCATCCCTAAACGTAAGGGTGGATCGGTTTGGCACTAATCGGGGCTATAATGGTTATTGCTGTTTAATTTTTGGTGTTTAAATTAGGGTAAGTTTTGATGGTTTGTGCGCGAAGAGACTAATTGAAAGTAATACCGAATAATGAGATTTTGTCGAATAATTAATTATTATTGTTTTAGGCTTAGTTAAGTTTTGTTTTTAATTCATTGACCTTATGTAACTAATCCATATTAAATAATGTTTAAAAGCAAAAGTAACTCTATGTCTGTTACATTTTAGGCTTAAATCACAGAACCGATTAAGATCATCATAATCATCATTTCAGCCATAGGACGTCCACAGCTGAACATAGTCCTCCCCCAATGCTTTCCATGTTGATTAAGATTAAAATTTGAGATACAAGGAAGAATGAATGGTAAGTAGTTTTAGTTAAATACTGGTTATACCATTTGATACAGATTTTGGATGATATTTATACACTTGAAATGTCATTTTACTTTACACTACTTAAAAGTGAAAACTGCACGAAGCCACAATAACAAAAATCGTTTTAATTTATACTCAAAGAAAATAAAGAAATTTTTAAACAAAAATGCCTCTAACTCACGTTTTTCGGGTGTAGAATCTTTGAAACGATTTACCAACCCCTAGTCAATCCATTATTCGCGTAAATACCAATAATAATACAATATCACTTGTGATTTTCAATAATCTGATGTATTGTGGACGTGTATTACCAATTTATAATGATAAGCTGTCAAATTCGTCGTCAACTGATATGTCTTATCAGTGATCGATCGAAATAACACATTTCAACGTTATCTGGTTGTTTTGCTACATTATCGAAGTAAGATGCTGTGATGAATTCTTAAAGTTCGTGCCAATAGTAACTGACAATTTATCCAACATAAATAATGAACACTGAATAATCAAGGAACAAAACTCCCAAATATGGCGCTTTATTTTCCCGCTTAGGTATTCTACTATTTTTATAGAAACCATCACAAATTGCACCATCTTATATAAATGCGAAAGTAACTCTGTTTGTCTGTCTTGCTTTCACGCCTAAACCACTGAACCGATTTTGATGAAATTTTTCATAGAGATAGTTTGAGTTCCGCGAAAGGACATTGGATAGTTTTTCTGTGACAGAAAAAATTCCACGCGGGCGAAGCCGCGGGCGGAAAGCTACTATAAAATATGTCAAACTCCATACAAAAGCACCGGTTATTGTTATAGTTACGGTTAAAGTAAGTTGGTAAAACTCAGCCTAAGTAGACAATGTCCGCAACACATTTTTTTCAGTGCCTCTGACAAAGCCACCATAGTAAATCACCGCGTGTTTGCTGTCGCCCCTGTTTGTCTATGCCACATGCCACTCTATCACCCCTGTCACGGGGGAGAGTGACGATTTTTACACTGTTAACACATTCGGAAAGGAGCAGTGATAAAATCAGATAATAGTTGTAAGTTGTAAGTTTTCTAAGGGTTGATTTTTCAATCGTGGAATAACTTTTGACTGAAGAATAAGTTGGCATATTGGTTTTAGTATGAGAAATATGTCAAAATAATAAGTTTATTGTTCAGTTAAAAAAAGAAGAAGGTACTGACGATTAAAAATCAGCCCTAACTAAGTATCTTGCACAATTTGGAGCTTGTTTTTGATGTTGGTGTGATAAGAAAGGTAAAACTTAAAAATTTGTTGTTTTTTTCATTTTCAAAAACCTTTCACTATTGGCTTCAACGTCCATGTATTGCTGGATACTTATAGAATACAAGACATAACTACTTTTTATGACATTAAAATTGTTTCTGTTTTGATCTTTAAATTTTTTTACTTATTTACCAACCGACTTCAACAAAAGGATGAGGTTTTCAATCCGGTTGGTATTTTTTTTAAATTATTGAACTCTAATGCCACTCTAATTGGTACATAAAGCGTACTTAGTACCTTAGGGATTCTTTGCCAGTTAACCTTCGAACTTAACCGAGAAAAAACATAGTTTCTGGAATGACTGGTTTTAAGGAATGACAGGATTAAAAATGTTTTAAAGAAAAAAATGAAACTAAAAGACACTAGTACGAATATCAACTCCTAAATTCTAAACTGCCCCCAACCTAATCATGTTAATTGGCTAACAACCTCCCCCCACTTATGATGCACCAGGGGTGCTAATGACGTCACATGTCGTTAAACGAAGTGCAAATAGTTAGCACCCTTGCACTGGTGCAGCGTTGGATTGTTTTCAACGGTTAGATTGTTTTAAACTGGCTCTGCCTTATTTGATAAATTATTTATTTGTCTAAAGGTTATCTATTAGTTTAGTAAGAAATGTCTGGGTGAGATGTATAAGATAAGGAAATTATTAACACAGTCTTGTATAGTTATACTTTTTCTTGGTGTTACGGGCAATGTTGAACTTTTAAATAGGTCTGTTTTAAACTGCCTAGGTCCTGTCTAGGCCAGTAGAATTATGACATGAAAATTAATCAAATCGGAAATAATTCCTACAAAAGGTTTTATTGTTTTAATGGCTTCAATTGTTGCTCATTAAGACTAGGTATCCTAAGTTTCTTCTTAAGTGATGGGGCCACCCGAAAGTGGTATTTTTGCGGTTTTACGGTTATACAGTATAAAGGACTTGCAGTATCGAAAACTGATCTTCATGGCGGTTGAAGAGCATTTAATCCTGCATTGAATAAGACCAAATTCATATATGTAGAGTGTGTCCGGGCATGTAGTGATCAAACTTTAAGGGCGTAATCTGTATATGTATCTTATCTTATTTGTAAAAAAATACTGTAGATGTATCTTCCGTCGGTGTAGTTATGTATAAAATGGTGAAAACTTACCCCCAAGCTCCGGTATCCTGTGGTAAAACATGCCAGTCCTGGCCAGCCACTCCAGCTGCATGTGATGAAGCACCCTGTCCCCTGGATGGTGGAAGGCAGACGGCAGGGGAGCGCCAGGGGGCAAGGTACCAGGGGACAGTTGAGGGTAGTTGAAGAGAGCCGCCGATTGCGCTGCTACCAGCGCCGGGTTTTGAGGCAGGAGGCCCGGTTTTGGGATTATGCCTGGAATAGACGAATATATTTAAAGCTGCCGGATAACTTTGTAGCTAGGTGTATTTTTAATATTGTTATACTAACACTAGGTTTGATATGTTCCCAGGCTTATAATAAATTGATTCGTTAGTCTTTAATTCAACTATATTATGATGTTCACTACTGAACAAAGGCCTTCCCCAAGGATTTCTACAACGACCGACCCTGCGGTGCCTGAGTTCAAGTGCTTTCCGCGACTTTCACTAGATCGTCGGTCCACGGAATTGGAGGCTTCAATTTACATTTTGAATTAACTTAAATTTATTTACTCTAAATTTTACATTTTAAATACATACATGGGCCGTGTTTTGGCAAATTTTAAAGGATAGGACTTGGACTTTAAAAACTTCAGTGTCGATTTTAGTCGATTGGCTCGGATTATACTTCCAAAGAAACAACGAAAATTTAGATTTTATAGGGCTAGTGCCTCAGGTATGGGAGCGGCATGGAAGGGTGTTTTAGAGACGTCAAACGTCAGCAAGACGTGGCAAGACTTCAGTTTTGTATGCTCTGTCACTTTATAAAATATGTCAATGTCACTCCTCCCGTGCCGCCCGCACCCATACTTCGAACACTGAGTTAAGCGCTAGATCTATAGTTACAATGTAGGCTTAACTTTTATAATATTGATTACAGTGAAGTGGAGGCAGCCTCAAGGATATTTCTTAACACATCACAAAACAATAACCAAAGATTATCTTATTAGATAAAAGGTAATATCTATCTATCTGACTCAGAAAAAACCCCAGGAAATTATTCACAGATAGATATTTGAAGTACTCAATTTGTTGTTTTATTACAACACTAGCTGACCCGGCGAACTTTGTTCCGCCTTAATGGCAATAAATAAGCAGACTTTTTTTTTAATTTCGAACGGGATAAAAAGTATCCTATGTCCTTCTCCTGGCTCTAAACTACCTCCCTGACAATTTTCAGCTACATCGGTTCAGCCGTTCTTGAGTTATAAGTGAAGTAACTAACACGACTTTCTTTTATATATACAGGGTGTTTGGCGCATCGTGTGCCAAAATTATTTGGCGGATAGAATGGGTCATTTCCTATATTTTCAGCCCCCATAACACGTTCCATGCCAGGCGGATACTTTTATATTAATTTTTAGTAATTTCACCAAAATACCCAAATCGCATCATTTAATTTCAATTTAAAAAAAAACTACTAGGCGTAGCCTCAAAGTAAATATTTTGTGAAGTTTTTACCTGCTTTGAACTTATTGTAAAGTAAAAAAAAAGGTTCAAAATTCAAAATTTAAATATCAGTCCGAGTAGAGTCAATGCACTAATTTAAGGAATTTGTGAAGTTGTTGTTATTATTTAAACAAGATAAGTATACCGTTTGAATGGGAATAGACTAGAGAAGTTTTGATAAAATCCGAAGATCGCTATCTCTTTTAATTTTTTTATTATAGCCATGTAAACTTAATTGTTCAGTCCATTTTTAACTTTTCGGAAAACTTCAAAGCTGAATTTAAAAAAAACTAGATGATATTTGCCAGTAAATTTAGATTTGATGCAACCCTACATCAATGCACGTCAAAACAAAATATTTACTTTGAAGCTACGCCTAGTAGTTTTTTTAAAATCGAAATTAAATGATGCGATTTGGGTATTTTGGTGAAATTACTAAAAAAATTCATATAAAAGTAGCCGCCTGGCATGGAACGTGTTATGGGGGCTGAAAATATAGGAAATGACCCATTCTATCCTCCAAATCATTTTGGCACACGATGCGCCAAACACCCTGTATATATAGATATAGATAATATAGATATAGATTTTCTAACGTTCTATTATCTAGGTATGACTAGTAGGTTTTTTTAGATAAAGATACTGATAAAAAATACTCGTAGGTTGAGAGAAATAAGGACTTTGGCAAATATCAGGCTCATTTTATTTTACGCATTTTGGCATATCTTTTTTAATGCCCTGTCTTCTATTAGATAGGTAGTTCGGGACTATTCCTACCTCTCGTTCCCACCGCTGCAACTCCTGTGTAGCCAAGATCTATGTCGGCCGTTTGGTGTAGTGGTTCAGAACGGACTACTATGCCGAGAGGTCCCGGGTTCGATTCCCGGCCGGGCAGAAATTGAAATGATGAATTTTAATTTCTGTGACGGGTCTGGGTGTGACTATGTATAATATTTATGTATTTAAAAAAAAAAGTATATAAGTAGTATATCCGTTAAGCTAGCACCCATAACACAAGCATTAAGTTGCTTACTTTGGGGCTAGCTGGCGCTGTGTGAAATTGTCCAAAGATTTATTATTATTATTATTATCTACAGCTTGACCGCCGACAACCCAACCAGTAAAGGTCAAGTTTGTCCCGGGGGAAAGTTTAACTGTCATGATACGTAAGCCCGCACTACACGCGTCTTATAATTGACTATTCCGCTGAAACGCGTAGAACGCGCCACAAAGTGATTATCATGATACACTATCTGAAGCCTTTGTGGAAATCCTTGGGGGAGGCCTTTGTCCAGCAGTGGACGTCATTCAGCTGACTGAGTCTGAAGCAAGTCTGAAGTTTCATTGACGTTTCTTCTTTTTTTTCTGCCTCGCCTTATATCGTTTTCGTCGGTCATTTGATTCTATCTTGAACGTCTTGTTCATTACGTTTGACGTAACAAATATCCATCCTGTATTTTTGTTATGCCAAACCTGCTTTACTACCGCAGGAGCCAACTCACGTAGGTTATACTTACTTAAAGGTATAGTTCTTGCAATTCACGAAGGTAAGTGAGCTTTGTGTGTGTACATTTACATGCACATAACGATAGTGTATTGTCTATCAAAACTTTTGAAAAACTAACAGTAGGGAGCCACCACACGTAATAAGCTCACTCGCCTCCGTGAATTGCAATAACTTTATGACGCGACTTCGTCCGTAGAAGAGTCCGCGTTCTCATAGGATTTATAAAAGATTTTTTAACGTTATTTACTGTTTGAATACTAAAAAATATTTAAAATGTAACTTACCAGGCCTATAGCTCTCATATTCCTCATTCCCTCCCTCCACTCCCGGGGAAATAGGCGGACTGTAACTTCCCGACCGATTCCCATCCTCAGACACTGGGCTCCCACTCCTGGGACTGCTCTGTCCACTCCTGGGACTCTCTGCTCTCTGCTCAAAGCTCTGCCCTTGAAACTTGTCTATGGTATTCTGTTCTATCTGAGCGTCATAGTTTTCAAATCTGTTTATGTAGTTTTTGTTTTGGATTAATGCTAAATACTTCTGCTGCGCCATTCTGTCCTGGAGAGTCGTCTCTGGCTCGATATGCCTCGACAATAACGCGTCAATGCAAAAGGATTTCTTGCCTTGGTTCAGTATAGTTTTGTCCTCGTCCAACTGTTTGTAATACTTCATGTTTTTAGGGCTGCTCGAGCGGCTATGGTCGCCATCATGGTCGATTTCTAAAGGGCGGTCTTGGTCGGAGGAGTCGCGGCGGTACATCGGGTGGGGTAATATCTGGGATGACATGACGGCTCGTTACATGGTACGTCTGAAACAAAGAGTAGTTTAAGCACAAGGGAGTGCTAGTTGGCAAATAGTTAACGGTCGGTCGTCGGTATTGGCTGCATGAGATTCAATGAACGCTAGTTCGATCTCCGTCATTCCTGGACTATTGTGGTACCTACTACAGAACCCACTACTAAAGAAGAACGAACGGAATTGGCCAACATTCAAAATCAATCTCGTGTTTATCTGACTGCTTAGAATAGACTAATAATAGGTAATGATTGCTCTGATTTACTTCAAGAAAAATTTCCTGTCCCTATGTAACCCAATCTTGAAATACACAAGTCTTCATAAGTGTTGGAATTATAAACGCTCCTTAACTAACACAAGCACATATTAGCTTAGTACGTGGAGGAGTTAACATTGATTTTAACAACCTTTATTGCCCGACTATGCCGAAGCCAAAGCCAAAGGAAGGATTATGATTTTCGCAGTCTACTAGTAATACGAGTATGTGTATGTCCGTAGCACCTAAACTATTGATCTGATTTTCATGAATAAAGTAAGTATAATTTATTTTAAACTTTTGCGTTGCATAATTAAAATTTTTCAATATTATCTATCCGCGTATCGCGTTATATAACCTGTTTAAATTAATCCCACTAAAAACATTCTGTAAAAAACTAGCCAAGTCTCGATGGAGCTGCTTGTTTATCTCTAAAAAGTAATGAAATCTAGACAAAGTCGTGCCAAGTCTATGGTTCCTTACTGCGATTTCTTTATTATTATAGTTAATGTTGTGTGACTTGGCCGTTGAAGGGTACAAAACCAGGTGCTCCATGATACCATTGCACCAATCTGTCGCCAGAACCGCTACCCATTGACGATGGAAAATTGCCACTTGGAAAACGTTGATTCAACAATAACCATTCAATTGTAGGTTTAATAAAGCTGCGTATTTCAATAATACTTATGTATGATTATCTTAATAAAGATTGTTCAACGGCCAAGTCACACAACATTAATTATAATAATAAAGAAATCGCAGTAAGGAACCATAGACTTGGCACGACTTTGTCTAGATTTCATTACTTTTTAGAGATAAACAAGCAGCTCCATCGAGACTTGGCTAGTTTTTTACAGAATGTTTTTAGTGGGATTTCACTTCTTTTTGTAGAAAGTGGCAAAATTATTTAACGTCGTCGTTTTATCGATATTTTTTTACGATATTAAACACAAATAAACTCAACGACCTTTAAAATGGACAACGAATCAGAATTGTTTTAATAACATAACCTTAGCGAACCTTACAATATAATAAACGAAATCAACGAACTGCAAATTTACACAACATCAACTTAATCGACGGGGGGCTCTAGAAAGGAAAAAATCTGGACACCGCTTGGACGCCGCTAGCGCCATCTAGCGGTGAGCGATACAGGCGAACACCACGGTGCCGGAGTAGTATTGATTATGAATGTGGTGTTACTCCAGATCTTCGATTTTCCTAGTTTTTATAGTTTTCCCTTTATGTGGCCATTAAACCCTAACTCTGTACCAAATTTCAGCTCTCTGAGTTGATGGGAAGTACTAGTTCTATTTTGATGATCATCAGTGAGTGAGTGAGTGAGTGAGTGTCGTAAATGCGAAACTTTGCTTTCGCATAACTTCGGAACTAAATGACCTACAGACTTGAAATTTTGGATTTTAAGTATGTGATTATAGCTTACTAGATGACGAAAATTTCTGCGTTCTGGTCTTATCCAGAGGTTCTCAAATAGGGGCCTGAAAATGCGGCGAAATGGTTCCAGTAAAGGATGGTACGGCAGTGTTTGCTTCGCGCTCGACTTGGCGGGGGCACTGCCGTGCCCCCAGATTCATCCGGGTAACATATATAGGCAACATTTTAAGATAAGGTACTCATCCGAGCCAACGAGTCGAATAATACGTTTTTTTTCCGTAGTCGGGTTACATTTTTTTATCTTTATGTTTAATAAGAACGGCAAATGGACTTTAAACCAAATACCTACTACCTATACTTTTTTAAATTACTGAACTAGAAATGCGCTTATTTGCATTAAAAAACAATTGAAAAAAGATTGCATTATACAACACATTCTGTTACAATTTTCACTAAATCTTATTTACTTTACGGACTCACATAATCCAATCATAGCCGCCAAGTAGGTACATACAGGTTTAAGTGTGCGTCTAATACATAGAAAACATTTGCTCTCCATTACAAAATTTGCATATAACCAGCTTGATTGGCTTGTATTGGCCAATTAGGTGCCGTTAGAGTATTACGTGACTAAATGAAGATTTTATAAATAAACTAACTTTGCCCGCGACTTCGTATGTATATTTTTTCAGGTTTATTTTTTAACATTTTTCACGCTCTAAGCTTAATAGTTGTAGCATGTTTTTATAATAGTTTATAGTCTTGCCCGATAACTATTCAATTAAAACCGGTAGATCCTGAGGTTAGAACGTTACACTAACCAAGCAAAGAATATTCTTAAAATGTAAGTTATGATTTAATTAAATTATGGCATAATTAACAATCGAAAGAATGAAATTATTTGTTTCATTCAAATTTTTAATTAAAGGCATTCGTAGCGCCATATAAAAGACATAAACGCATTACGGTAGAAACTTGTAACCAAAATGTGTAGGTACTCTAAGTATTCAGTACTCACTTGATACTGTAAATTATAATTGCTCTTATATTTCAACTTTTTGTATTTTTATGAGTCATATTATAAGACGAACTTTTGAGTGAAGAACCAATAATTTTTCATATGAAAACTATTTTTTAGTATTCACAAATATTACTATACTATGTGGTCTCACATTGCACGTGGACGCACAGGGTGACTCACGAACTAATCGTAGAGCTCTATTCAACGCTATGCGTTAGATTTTCTGCTTCACTTAAGCAAGTATCGTTTGTTAATACGGGCGTTAAAATACGGCCACCCCCACTCTTCCCGTGGCTTGGACGAATTAACGTCGTAAGAGGCGGCTAAGAATGAAACAAATAACAGGCCTCCTCAACCCGTCTGGCCTGCGTGGGGAGTGCAGGCCAAATCCTCCACTTGCCTCTGGTAAATTGGAGAGGATCATGCTTCTGCAGTGATAAAACTCATAAAAACTCTCATAAAGCTCATTTATTTATGCAAGTAGGCTTTTTAAAGCATTTTTACTAAATCTGGTGACTAAATCATCTGATGATGATTATGATGCTATTGGATAATCAATTAACAATTTTTGATAGCAAAAATCTACGCAAATAAACCCACGGGAAGAAACTACATAGTTCAATATTAGAAGACTAGCTTTCCGCCGTGTTTCCGTGGACTACTTTATGTACATATTTTACGGAACCCTATTTTTTCCAAAATAAAATTTTGCCTATGTTACTCGTGGTTAATGTAGCTTTCGAATGGTGAAAGAATTTTTAAAAACGGTCCAGTAGTTTTTGAGCCTATTCATTACAACCAAACAAACAAACAAACAAAGTTTTCCTCTTTATAATATTAGTGTAGATAGTTGCTATGGACACCGTCGAGTAATCATAAAATATAAAAATAATTTCAAATTACTTATCAATCACGGCACGCGCCTCTATCGACTGATATCGTAATTTTATTATTAATAATGGCCGATAATAATAATAATAGTTATTTACGGGCGATTTGGTGAAATTGATGGGAAAGCCAAACACTCGCTTATCTATGGGTTTGTGTGCGTG
The DNA here is from genome assembly GCF_963855985.1 of Ostrinia nubilalis. Classification (NCBI taxonomy): domain Eukaryota; kingdom Metazoa; phylum Arthropoda; class Insecta; order Lepidoptera; family Crambidae; genus Ostrinia; species Ostrinia nubilalis. The sequence goes on along the minus strand of NC_087114.1, from coordinate 7,554,716 downwards.
CGAATATTAAATAAACGACAGGTTAAGTTTGTTTGTAGCTTCTAAGTGCATTTCATACGGATGTGGAAAGTTTACAGCATGTAGTTAGTTAAGATTTGAAAGAAAAGTTAAACTAAAGATGTAGTAAAGATAATACTTTTCTTTACCCTTTTTATAGTTTTGTATTGATAGCTTGAAAATTAATTACTTAATATATGTATAACTACGAGTACCTATACCTTGACATCCACTTACCTATTTTAATGAGATAAAGACCGAGACCTGTAAGCAGGCACGAGTTTGGGAGCGGAAATAGGCAAGCAGTGTATGATAGTCTACACTCTACACTAATATTATAAAGAGAAAAACCAAGTCAATTATTCATTCAACTATTCATTAGAATAGGCTCAAAAACTACTGGACCGTTTTAAATAATTCTTTCACCATTCGAAAGCATTATCCACGAGTAACATTGGCTAAATTTTATTTTGGAAAAAATAGTGTTCCGTAAAATATGTAAATAATGTAGTCCACGCGCGCGAAGCCGCGGGCAGAAAGCTAGTTAGTTTTAAATAGGTTTGGTTAAGCAAACCTCGTTTAAATATAGCAAGATCAAGTCACAATGTAACTATGTAGGTACCTACATAGTTGTTTGTAATTGCGCTGTGAATTCTTTTGACTCTTTAATTTAAAGAAAGCAGAACAATCAATTTATTCACTTATAAATTATGTTTAGTTTTCTTAAATGACTTCATACTTTTAAAACTGTCACTTGTCATCCCCTTTCCCCTAGATTTTGGTACACTAAAGGTAGACTTTCCCTATTTACTAATCAATATCGTTGCGGGTCCCCAGACACATAAACTTTTCCCGCGGGTCTACCCAACGTTCACGGTTCTGTTTCATTGGCCATAAAACTGAAGTGGGCTGTAACAGAAGTTTCAGTGGTAAAAACGAACGTTTTCTTTGATAGAGTTGAATAGTTGGTAGAGTTTGACTAGTATGACGCGAGAGATTCAAAGATCAAATCTGAAAATGGGCTACATGTATTTTGGTTTTTATAGTGTAAATTCACTTTATGTTACGTATTTGTTCCTAGTATTGTCTCTAGCATGGTTTTGACTTAGGCTATTGTAGCTTGAATAAACCTGAAAAATCTGTAAAATCACTATCACTACATAGTATAAAACAAAGTCGCTTTTCGTTGTCTGTCCCTGTGTATGCTTCGATCTTTAAAACTACGCAACGGATTTTCATGCGGTTTTAGATATTTGTATTAGATATAGTGATTCAAGAGGAAGGTTTATGTGTGTTACTTAGCACCCGTGCGAAGCCGGGGCGGGACGCTAGTAAATAATATGATGTTTTTCAACATTTTGGGAATAGTAAGAGTGTTCATATTCGACATTCCTATTGTAAAAGTTTTTCAGGACGGATTTTGTTGAAACTTTACAGTATTACTTATTATTTATACATCAAAATAATACGTAAACTAATAAAATACTGGCGGGTGGCGGAAAAATCTGGTTACTAAGCTAGAATAAGAGAAACATGCTACGACCGTATATTCTAATCAAATCATTTACGCGACGCTGATTTTCAGCAATGATCTTCGGGGAAATTTAAATTCAATTCAATTATTCAGTACTTAGAATGGCCTTTTCAGGGCGCTTAATCTTAAAACGAAAGGATATTAAAAATAATATAGAGAAGAAATATCCTTTGAAATGGCACCCTATGTCTGTGTATGGATAGTTTTGGTCACCGTACACAAGTCAAGAAAGTTATTTGTTTATGGGCCCACAAGGGGCACTTACACATTCTCACGTTCCTCTTTACACGAATAGCTTTGGGACGTGTTTATTGTATGTTACGAAGTTGTGTGAGACGTGTGTCGTAGTGTTTTATGATGATCGGAGAAAGAACGAACTTTTGTTATTTATTGTAACTTTTTCAGCATTTTGTCTTGTTTATGACCATTTGAAAAAGATTTTTGGTTGCATATATTCGTGTTAAACGACAATAAACCCTTGCGATTGTGTAGGTAGATATAATTAGCGACATAGTTACTTAGATCAATAAAGCCGATTTTAATTTATAATTAAACTTCGCCGACATAATAATGTAAGAGGAAATTTCAACCGCTGTACCAAAATAGCTAAGGCAATATAGTTCTTACAATTTCCACAAAAATATTTAGTTATCCCTAAATTTCGCAGAAGACTCTGGATTTAATTGATTGTCCTTATCACACTAATATTTGACCCCTGCGGGGCTTAAACCTGCAATTGCAGACGACGTTAAACTTCAAACTTTTTCTTTAACAAAATGTTTTTCGTCTCTTCTTAGACCAGATATTTATGTTAATTTCTTTCTAATTTTTAATGTACAAATTCAACTACCATAGTCATCTTTATTTTACATTTCTATGTTGCGTAAACACATGTAAATGCTCGAAAGTTAATGCGTTAATTAAAAATCGAAAAATTGTAAACGTTGTTAAATTCTATTATTTAAATAACTTTATATTTTTTCAATCATACAAGTTCTTTTCTTGAATCTTTTTTGTAAATTATATTTTTTTTATATTTGATTCAAAATAAAGTAAAAACTTTTCTTTAATTTCAAAACTTTCAACAAAAAAAAGCACTCACCTCACAAAAACAAAAGAAAAAAACCGATTGCACAGATTAAAAACCACTTCACAACAGAGTCCACTCACTCGCGCCAATTTTGATCCGATTCGAAATTGGAACGCGCGTTCCGAAACCTGCCCCGTGCAGTAGTTAGTAACAACTGAATTATTTTATTAGTGCCATGGCTGGCGCCCATTATCGGCCCATATTGTATCGTATGTGGACTTTGCTGGGCGGTACTAAGCGACCAAGCAATATTGAGCTCTTGTCCTTCTCGCGACACTTAAAATTGCATGCCATTGTATTTTGGATTGTTGTTCACGCCCCACCCCATTGTGTTTTGTCCTGCTCTCTTATTTTCTGTCTTCCTCGCTCCCAAAGCAATGTACGCATGAGTGGTTGCATTCTGTTCGAGCAAACGCTAACCACAATACTGGATTTTGTTATTTGTCGAACGAAACTAGGACCTTTTCCGCTTAAGCTCATTTTGTTTGCGAGATTTCGTGTATTTTTAGCGGCGGACATTACACAATTTAATGTAGTAATTTTGGACTTAATCTGGTTATTTACGGACGTAGTAGAAGTTATTTTAAATTATTAAGTAGTCTAGGCTAGACTTGTGCACTTGTTTATTGTATTTTGTACGTTAGAACATTAAAATATGAGATTGAGTTTTCTTATTTGCAATTTACCGTTTTATTCCTATTTTAGTTTTTAAATATAGAAAGCTCTATCTAAATGTAATTTTATTGTAAAGCTATACGAAAAGCTATTAAGCTTTAGTTTACTTGGGAATTGATGTTTCGTTGTTTTTGTAACGACGTAAGCTGAAGTTTTCAATTTTCATAGTTAACGTTTAAAATTACTCGTACTCTGCCTAGTTACCTAATTTTGTGGCAGTTTTTAAATAGAATAGATATTTTCATAATACGATTATAAATTTCATCAACCCTACCTTATCCTTTAAGGACATGATATCCAATTTTTAATGAGCATCTCTTTCATATTTAACAACAATATGATGATTAAAACCACTCCTTCTGGAATAACAATGAACTATTTCATTTATTTACGTGTTTAACCCATTCTCTTTAAATTGAGCAGGTAGGAATACAACAGTAAAGATTGTCTCCAATTTAGTTTCAAAAAACTAGCTCCCCATCAAGAAAATAATCACCCGATCGACGGTAACTCCATTACGTTCCCGAATCAGAGCACACCTACACAATCGGATTCCAGACATTTTGCAATCAGGCAATTCCAGGGACATTTCCTACTTAAAACAACGTTTGGACACTTCGGAACGGAACTGAGGAGCGAGCGAGAAGGTATTATTCTTTTTTTACTCCATTGTTTAGGGCGGGGTAACAACTTTTTAAGCCAATCGCGTTGTCGGTTAGAGAGGGACGGCGCACCCTTTTATTAAGACAAAGAAAGAGTAAGACGGTGTTCTTTTTGGCATGTTTATGGTTTGAAATGAGTTGCGGACTGGAGAGCTTTTGGTGGAGAATTATTTTGTGTTTGAGTGGGAATATCTAGTTTTGGGTAATAGTTAATTGTCTGAGAGCTTGGTAGATTCAACTATGAGCACTAAGTAGCTTAAACTGTTTTGTATTTTGTTTTACGAGCACAAACACACTTCAATTCGATTTAAAAAGTACATCGCACTATAAAGTATTACAGGGTAGGATTAATATTTTTTGTTACTTTTTGTATGTTTGTTACTGTCATGTCATTAATTGATACAATTTTTTCGTGAGATTCGGGTCAATCGATTTTAGCAGTAATGTTCAATAAGATACGAGGAACTGATTATGAACAGAGAACTGTTTTAATGATCTCTACAATGTACTTTGCTATGAACAGCTTAAATTAAAAATACTATAGAAGGGTGTTATTGTTGATTGCCGTTTTGTTTGCAAGCTTGCATAACTCTATTAACGCATACTAAACAGTTCCAAATTCAAAACACAACGGCTCAAAAGTCAAAACTCTTCCCTTTATTCCCAAAAACTCCGAATGGAAATTATAATTCTATTCATTAGCCACCCCCTCACGAATTGTTAAAATTAATCTGTCCCAACTCACCAGGGCAATTTGGGAGACATTATAATCGTATTTATTTCGGTGGAGTCCAATTTGCGCGCCAAACTTCGGCCATAAATAACGGCGGCCATGTTTGTTACGTCGCGGCGCTGGGACGGAGGCTTTTGGCACGATGGATCAAAAAGGTTTTTACTTGTTAAATGTCCATTGGTAGCTCTTTAAATATATTGTAGAAATATCTAATCGTGCTATACGTTTCATTTACTTTAGATCACGAGCAATCTGTGGGCTCTGTGGTACATAATATAATTTTAGATAGGTGAATCTAAATTAGAGCATTTTCAGCTCGGTTTGGTTGTATTCTAAGGCCGCCTAGTTTTCCCAACAATTTTTATTTATTTATTGATGCTTTGTTTTGGACATAGCGTGACAGCCTAACCTTCCTCAATAAATGGGACATCCAGCACAAAAATGTTTTTTCTAATCGGACCAGTAGTTCCCTAGATTCAAACAAACAAACTACTCTTCAGCTTTGTAATTAAATGCTTCAAGAGGTTTCGAGCTTTTTAAAAAATACACTCTGTATGATATTAGTTACACCAGTAAAAGTATCCCATAAAAGGATCAAATTCTAGGAAGTAACAATTACATTTTACCACAAGCTTTCGAATTTGGACAAACACTTGACAAATTCACCTGTAATACCTACAGACTTTTTCCCATAGATAGCTATTAACCAAACAGCACTATTACATTCACATTAACTTTCCCACAGTCAGATTATCAGGTATTCTGTTTGTGTACTTACACTGTTTGCGTCCGCGGCCGCCAGCCGCAGAGAGATAGCTAAATCATGTGGTTTGACATTTATAATGGGCTGAATCGACCGATGATTGGGTTGGCATGTTCATTTAAATACATATAAGGCTACCAGCTTTCCGATCGCGGCTTTGCCTGCGTAGAATTTTGTCTGTCACAGAAAAACTTTATCGCGCGCGTCCCTGTTTCAAAAACCCGGATAAGAACTATCCTATCTCCTTTCCCAGGACTCAAACTATCTCAATGTCAAATTTCATCAAAATCGGTTCAGTGGTTTAGGCGTGAAAGCGAGACAGACAGACAGACAGAGTTACTTTCGCATTTATAATATTAGTATAGATTCTACATAGATGCAAAAGAAATGTTCAGAAGAGAGTTTTCTTTATAATCACTCCCCGAATTTTCATGAGAGCAATACAGACACAAAGTAAACGAATATTACCTTGCTCTTTTTCTTTATTTATTGATGAAAGCCCACTGTTCATCCACAAGATAGACCGACGACCTCATAGGTAGAAGGAAAGCGCTGGATGCAGGCCGCTACAAACCGGGCGGATTGAAATTTTTTGGCGGAGACCTATGTTCAGCATTAGACATCCTGTGACTGAAATGATGATTGATGATTGATGAAAACCCAACTCAAATACTTTGAGTAGTAAAATTAAAGCGTAGAGACAGACAAAGTAACTTAATTTTATAATATGTAGAGTATATTGAGATTTAAAGTGGACATCTTGCCCTCGTACGAAATAATTAACAGTTTATGAAATATGATTCTAGCTGGTATAAGCTCTAGCTTTGACAATAAACATAATGTCATAAGATCAGAATACGTGACAGAAGACGTGATGACTATCAATGATGACTATACAATGTTTCTCTTGTAAGAATCTTTTAAATCCATATTCACAAACGATGCTTGCTTATGTGAAGCAACAAATCGGACGCACAACGTTGAAAAGAGCTCTGTGATTGGTTCGTGTGTCACCCTATGCGTCCACGCGCACTGTGAGACCTCATAGTAATGTTTGTGAATATGGGCGTTAGTCCCTATTAATAATATCTTGAAGTAGAATGACTGAATGATCCACTTAGATATTGATACAAACGAAATAACGATAAGTACCAAGAGTTGACAAACCCAGATAAATGATTTAAAAAGCAAATAATTCACACATAATCTGGCTTTATCTGACAGGTGTCAGACAGCTGTCACGGGCAAATGGGAGGAAATTACGAAGTGATTCAGATAAGCTGGTGCTAGTCAAGATGAATGACTTGGCGTTAGTAGTTATAGTGATATAATCGTTCGTTTCAGCCAAATGACGTTCACTGCTGGACAAAGGCCTTCCCCAAGAATTTCATAACGACCTGTCCTACGCTGCCCGCATCCAGGTGGTAGGATCCTCCGACCGTCACACAACGTCTTCCGGCCCGTGGTCGCTACTCGAGAACTTTTAAAAATCTGTCAAACTCCACACAAAATTCACCGGTTATTGTTATTAATCTACTTTTTTATAGACATGTTGATGCACACATGTTTGCATTATGTGGGGATCGAACCCGCAGTTTAGTAGTCCGTTTGCAAACCACTCAACATTTATTTCATTAAGTACATTTTTATGTACTAAGGTACTACAAGGCTAGTTTCCTAAAAAAATTTTTTTAGTCCTTGATGTTTAATATCAAAAAATATTGGACACATAGGTATATTTTTATTTGTCAATCTAACAAATAATAATTACATAGTTATGGTGCGTTGAAGTTCCGCACGACGTCACAACGTGCGGCACTTTTATGCAAGCATTGACGTCACGGGCCTCTTCTTATGAACTTTGGCGCGCTTTATCTCTTTAAATTTTCATTAGTTTGAAAAAGTGCAAAATACGTGTAGAGTATTTTTTGATAAGTTAACTGACGGACTAATTAAAACTCTTGCTTTTTGACCCAGGAAACATCCCTAATAGTCTCATTCGAGACAGTCATTCCACTTAAAAGATTTTATCAAACTGTTTAGGCAATTTTAAACGGAAATGCCCAGATGATATGAATTGGTTAAGAACACACTTTTAGAAAACTTCTCCATGATAACCGATCTCTATTTACCACCTCTCATTTCACAATATTTTATAGTTTATCTATGAATTAATCTTATCTCAGCATCTTGGAAAGTTAGAACTAGTTGACTCACAGTTAGAATTTCCACTATCCTGTTTTAAGTCAGTTAGATTTCCACTATGTACGAGTAGCGAGGATCTACAGCTTGCCTGCCAAAACCCAACTTGTGAAGGTCGTGTTACTCGTATTTGGGATAAATATAGGTGATGTAGGTATATTAAATTGGATCCTCAACGGATTAATTTAAAACAAAAAGTTAGGTCAAGCCCAAAGTCCTAACTAACTAAAGCTCTATGCTCATAATCATTTTACAACAAGGTTGTCAAGGTTTATACTGGGACATCTGCACAGTTAAAGTGCTACTAATTTACTTCCACGTATATGCTGACAGCAATGGAAAACATAGACTTCTCTACCAACGTCGGTTTTAATACTCCATTGAGTGTCTGCGAGACACGACTTTTAGGTATTTGCCTTATCTAAGTAATGAGTAAGCGTACATCTTACAATTGGATCTAAAAGTCATTATTATCAGCAAAAAGGCTTTCAAAAAGCGCTTTTATAAGTCCCTGCTTCGGGGCAATAAACGGGCCAGGGCAGAAGAAGCGCAAAAACTCAGTAACTACCACTTACCATGCTAAAATAGGGTTAAACGCAGACTTTAAGCAAAACTATGTAAAAAACTTATATATTGACATATTTTAATAGTTTGTTGAAGGCAAATACACAATTTGGATTAAACCATCATCATCAGTTATCAGCCATCGAAATGGGTTTGTCGTACAGATGAGAAAATAAATCTTGTCGTTTCATCGATCTACAATATCATGACAAATAGCCACAGTACAGAAAGAAACCAGTAATCTTACTACAAGCACAGAATGCTACAATCAAAGTTAAATAAACAAACACTTGTAAAAGGATAAGTAATAAACCTCTAAGTAGTTAAGTTCTAGAATAAAATTGTATTTGATTTTTCTTCATTTCCTGTATGTGTATGTAAAGAATAAGATTAAACTTTATGAGACTGAATAAGTCTGTGATATTCATTACAATTTAATATTTTAATGGGCAATCAGGCTGATTCAACTCACTAAAGTTGCACTTATACCACAAAGTTTTACCTTTCCAATAGGGACTCACCGACTTATTAAAAGGCTGAACATAAATATTTAGTCTACACTAATTTAAAGAGGAAAGATTTGTTTTTTTTTTCGTATTCAGTAGGCTCCAAACCTAGTGGAACGATTTGATAAAATATTTCCGTATAAGAATCCTACATTATTTCTAATGAACATAAGTGGTACGAAATTCGCCGGGTCAGCTAGTATAAGTCACAAAAGTAGTTCATTTTTTGCAACGAATCCATCATAAGCACTTTTACACGTCCCGTTTGAGTTACTGCCTCCTCACTTCACTGTGTCCACCCGTCAGTCAGCGATAAGCTATCACCAAACATGTTCGCTTTATAATCTCCATTTTATAAGCGGTGACATGCGCAAGCGCAAACAGGCGATAATTTCAGTTCCCACCGATTAACTTGTCAGCGACTTGTTTGGGGATGTGGCTTGGGCAAAAACTTGCAGGTTTCATTCACAGGAAAGGAAAATAGTTTAATAATTAAAATAGTAGTTATTCGAAGTTTTATTTCAATTATGTTATCATTTTACATTTTATCGTCGAAAAAGCAGATCGTAAATGTGGAAAGCAAACTTGCATATCCGAAGGTGATATAAACCTAAAAATATGGAACAAATTAAAATTCATCATTATACGAGATTGTTCATCGGACTTTGCCATAGGTGTGGATCGTGGGTTTGAATCTTGCTCAGAACATTTTTATACAACGAACAGAGGGCCTAGTGTGAGTTTACATCAAACGCGCTCACTAGTGAGCACGAAAAAAAATTACATTAAATGTATGATGGATTGTATAGCGCCCCTAGCGGAAACGTTCAAGAACAAAAATGTTCATGCATTTTTTTAACGCGCTCACTAGTGAGGACGTTTATGTAAACTCACACTCAGCCCACAGAAGTCTGAGTAATCTGTTTCAGTCATTATTGTCTAGCTACATAGAACATCACTCATCATTTAGTCTGCCACAACTACATGTTATTGAGTTTTTAATACTAATTCTTTTCAGCACTGGCCTACAGAATTATCCCGAAGCAGTAATTAATATACCTAGTGCTTTTTAAAAGCCAACTTACTGAAAATAAATGAATTTATTTTGTTTTTGAATTTGTTGTATGTGAGACTAAAGTATAAATGTTACGGTCAAAGTGATAAATGTGAAAATTATGAATAATCGCCGGTTATTATGAATAATTACCGCATGATTTGGTAAATGTGATTAATATGAGGTCATTTATGTGTGTATAAAACTAAATAGGCGGCTTAGGGGTGGCCCAAGGGCCACCCCCGCCGCACCTTAACCTATTTTTCACTTTAAATCAAAACATTATGTTATAGGCATCATGGAAAAGTAATATTATGCAAGAAACATTCCAAACTCATTATGCCAAATTATATTAATATATGATATCAAAACGTTCAAAAGTTTGGCTGTACACGAGCACGTACACAAGATGTTGTTCTCTTTTATGAAATTTGTTAGTACTAAGGTTGAATTATTAAATAATCACTGTTAAATGTGATTAATTTATCACTTTTACCGCGACTGTCGGTAATTATTCATAATAACCGGTTATTATTAATAATTTTCAATTTATCACATTAACCGTAACATAAATACGAAAGTACCCAAAACATACAATCAATTGTTATTTTCTCTACCGCAATAAACAACAAAGCTTATTCCTATCAATTTCGTAACAATTCGTCTGCATTACAGTTATACATTAACTCAAAGCTTTTCAGAAGCTCTAACCAAAGCAAACATTGTTCAATCGAGCTTCCATTCCGTTATCAGTCTTATCAGCAGACACTAATTGACGTTAAGTGACGATAAGTGACTCTAAGTGTATGTCAATATCGCTACTGGTACACTGACTACTTTCATTTTTGATTATCTGCTGAAAAAGGGGGATTTTTTGCTTACATAACAAGACCGCTGTTTCGTAGTTACTTTAGTTTTATTTTTTCGCTTTCTAGATCCTGGGGTTCAAATCATAGATGGAATAATGATGTTTTTAAAGAGAAGTAGTAATTTGTATTGCACAAATTACTAATTCTCGTTAACTACACTCAGAGGCACAGAATTTGGCCCAAGCCTAAACAACCAGATATGAGGCCAAATAGGTGTTGTATACCTAAATTTTATGTGACATGTTAACAGAACATTTGTTTTTGTTAATTTAAGAGGCTAGATTCATAAAATGCGTCTGTTTAACTTTTGTGACTCTAAAAACGCATTTTGTTGCTGGGGCGCAAAGAGTACCTACGGGTACTTAAGTTTAAATTCGATATTAAATGTTGTAAGGGTTTAGCGTTTTGTTTTTATTTTATAAATTAATCTTAAGGTTATCCCGTTTCTAGAATTTGAGAATAAGTAATGCCCATTACTCCAGCTCGAGTTGCTCAAATAGTGTTGCATAGAAGTCAAGGGCGTACCCAGTGGGAGATGGCTGAAACTTTAAAATTTTCGCGTACAAGCTTTAAGATACACGTAAAATTTTCAGTAGTGTCATAAGTTTTAAGTAGGTACCTATTTAAAAAAGTTATTTTAAGTTTGTAGAAACCGGCTCTTCATTTATAAGGTAATATTTCTTTGCAGTGTGTTTTTTAACTAGGTATTCTCTGTACGTAGTTTCCATTACTGTCTCTTACGCAAGTTTCCAAAAATACCATAATTTTTATTTCCCCATAAGTGATTAATCTAATCTATCGTTCCATTCGGCGATCCTAAATGGACTCCCGCAGCTCGGCCAGAGCAAACGGTGGTAATACCAGAGCAAACAGCCATAATGTGGGCGGTCATATTTACGCGTAACCACTCTCCATTAAATGATAGGGTTTTTTTGGTTATGCGGTTTTGTAGTTGCGAAGTATGACCTGTGAACTGGATCTGTTCTGATTTTGCTTCGTAAGCAGTGAAAAAGCATTTTGGTAGTCATTAAATGAACTTTTTAACTAGGTAGGTACTATTGTTGTGTTGTTTTACGAATTACCTACTGTTTCTACAAGCGACAATTAGATACAGTTACTAGCGGAAGTTTTACCAATAATAAAACTCTTTTTATGCAAAACAAGACAGGTTTTTAGCCACAATCACACCTGATGTTAATTGAGATACAGTCTAGAATGGTATGTACCTGCCTGGATTGTAAATGCCTATTCACTCTCGTTTTGAAGAGTTGATACAGTGTTCAGGAGAGACGGCGGAGAGAATTCCAGACCCTAGTTGTTCTCATTATAAAAGAGATAGCGAAACGCTTAGTGCGAGCATGGTGCGAGCTAGTGAAATGTCTGTGAAAAACTGAAAATGGATGATAATTAAGTTTCAAAGTTACACAATAGTGTTTCTATTTGTTTCCACTATCTTCCTCCGCAACTTCTGACCAGCTATTTACTTTATAATTAAAACAATCATACCTACTTAACATAAAAATAAAAACTTAGTTTTTATGCCTAGGCACTTAACCTTAACTAGCGGCCGCCCGCGACTTCGTACGCGTGGATCCCGTTTTACCCCCTTCATCTATCTTACGCGGTTTAGATTTTTTCATACAAATGTTTTTTCCCGCTTACTCCCGTTCCCGTGGGAATTTTGCAATATCCTGTTGTAACTAAGCTTTAAGTTTACTAAGGTACCTGCATGCCAAATTTCAAGCGTCTAACTTAAGCAGTTTAGATTTTTCATACAAAAGGATTTTCCCGTTAATTCCCGTGCCCGTGGGAATTCCTAAGTATCCTATAACCTGCCCAGGAGTACGAAGAATAATTGTACCAAGTTTCGTTAAAATCCGTCAAGTAGTTTTTGTTTCTATAAGGAACATACAGACAGACAGACAGACAGACAGACACAAAAATTTTACTGATTGCATTTTTGGCATCAGTATCGATCACTAATCACCCCCTGATAGTTATTTTGAAAATATATTTCATGTACAGAATTGACCTCTCTACAGATTTATTATAAGTATAGATTATTAATTACTTAAAAAAAACTGATTATTACAGTTCAACTGTCCTCGTAGGTCGTAGACGCAGTCGTAGATGCTCGTAGCGCGTAGCGTTACGATGCCTGTAGCATCGTAGCATTGCATTAATTACGAAACTACGAGTGATCCTGAAATTAAAATCGCTCTTTTTACGAATAATTACTGTAACGACTGTTATACATTATTATTATGATTAATTAATTATGACAGATTTATTAAAACGGTATTAATCTCTGAACTTCAAATTCGGTCCCTAGGCAGTCAAAGTATCAATAAAACTATAACACGTGATTTTTTTTTATCGATGCGGATTAGTTGTGAACGTCAGAATGGCGGGTGTATGGTCACAGAATTGAATAATATAAATATGAATTTTTAATACCTGACATGTACCTTGGTGTACCTTTAGTTATTAATTTTGTACCTCCCTAAAACGGGAACAATTACAATTACAAAATGAGCCGCCAACCTGATATCAGGTTGGCGGGTGTATGCCGAAATTGGACGAAACAGGTAAGTTATGGTTTTCTTATATTTATCATTATTTAGTACCTCAGATGTACCTCACAAATATATTATTATAAACCAAATGCGACGAATAATTACCGAGAAAATCGATACGAAAAATTTGATGTCTACCATTTTTTTTATGGCCACCATTTCTTATAACAAGTTAGAAAGTTGATACTGACACAGATAATACATACCGTAGTACTTTTTAAGTCTGTTTTTATGGCACGCACACTTTTGCATTTGCCAATGCCATTAATTTGCTAAAATCAAAAAGTATTGATAGTAGCGCCCTCCTGTAAATGTCATAAATAAGGTTGTCCAACGTGCCAACAATCGGAACTAATAATCGGGACATAGTCTTCTTCTTCTTCTAATATTATTTTTTTCTTCTTTTCATCTCTTCTTCTTCATTTTCTATTCTTCTTCTGTCTCTTCTTTGTTTCTTCCTCTTCTTCTTCGACTCTTCATCTTTTCACGTTCTTCTTCTTATTATTATCTTTTTATTTTTTTGCCTTATGTCTTTTTATTCTTTTGTCATCTTTTTATTTTTTCGTCTTATTTCTTCTTATTTTACAAATCAGAGAAACAGAAGAAGGACAGGAGAGGAAAAAAAAGAAGAGAATAAAATTTGAAGAAGAGGAAGACGATGTCTCGATTATTAGTTCCGATTGTTGCCACGTTGGACAACCTTATTTATGACATTTACAGGAGGGCGCTACTATCAATAGTAACTTTTTGATTTTAGCAAATTAATGGCGTTAGCAAATGCAAAAGTGTGCGTGCCATAAAAACAGACTTTAAAAATACTACGGTATGTATTATCTGTGTCGGTATCAACTTTCTAACTTCTTATAAAAAATGGTGGCCATCAAAAAAAAGGTGGACATCAAATTTTTCGTATCGATTTTCTCCTTAATTATTTGTCGCATTTGGTTCATATTGATTATTTGTGAGGTACATCTCAGGTACTAAATAATGATAAATATTAGAAAACCATAACTTACCTGTTTCGTCCAATTTCAGCATACACCCGCCAACCTGATATCAGGTTGGCGGCTCATTTTGCAATCGTAATTGCTCCCATCTTAGAGAAGTACAAAATAAATAACTAAAGGTACACCAAGGTACACCTCAGGTATTAATTAATCGTATTTATTTTGTTAATTTCTATGATCATACACCCGCCATTCTGACGTTCACGATTAGTTGCCATTTGGTCCCATAATTTAATTTAATTTATCAATCATTGATCGCGGCTTCTCCCGCGTGTTTGGTCTGCCATAATAGCCTATGTCACTCAGGGATAATCAACATCATTATCTCAGCCATAGGACGTCCACTGCTGAACAGGCCTCCCCCAATGATTTCCACATTGCAAGTCCATTCAGGGATAATGCAGCATTCTAATATTAAAAGATTTTTACAATCATCTTTATAATAATCGTATGAAAAGTGAAACATCATCTACCAAAACCTTAGAGCACCATGTACATTGTACAGACTCTAGACCGCAGGCAGTTGAGCACTCGTTTCGTATACTTACTGAGTTATATAAGGGAATCGGCACAATACATAACAGTAAGCAGGCGCGATTAAAGCAATTAGACGAGAATGAAACGGAGAGCTATTGTGGGTGGCACAAGTTGAGGGCGATGGTGGTTTTGGGAAATTTTATTTTACCCACACCAGTAGGCCTAAGATGCGCGCCGTGATAACTTTTATCGACGTCAAAATGTATGGGCAAAATCGATAAAATGGCGTGATAACCGCTTATCGCGGCGCGCATCTTAGGCCTACAGAATATAATATTTTGGTCAATCTCTTTCCCTTTTAGATTACGATTCTTAATTTGAAAGAACGCTTATCTTAATATAGCTTGGTTGTTCCCTACCTTACTTAACGGCAGAGCGGAGAAGTGCCAGGCCGTTAAATTCTATAGAATTTGACAGAGCGGAGCGAAGACGAGAAGTGGAAACAATGAAATCTGATTGGTTATTCAACACACTTCTCTGCTCCGCTTCTCTTAGGTGGAAACCGCGCCTTAGCGTTGATAGTGTGTTTTATGACATAAGGCTAATATTTTTTTACTAACATACCTGCTTGACGGCCCGACGACTTCGCAGAATATTAGCTGATACTGGCCCGTCTGGCAAACGTAAGTTTAAGCAAAATATTCTTGCGTCTGGCAAATTAGGGAAAGCCGTATTCTTGTGAATTAGACCCTCCCCATTTGCGGGGGTGAGGCCCGGGCGGGCGTTTGGCCGTCAGGCGGCTAATTCGCCGGGTAATGGCTCCCCCGGCATATCTTTAATCTGATCGCTAATTGGATGGGGCGCAGGCCCGGATGCAGGGGCAGGTTTTTGGATTTTCATTTTTTGATAAAGTTCTAGAAGTAAAATTATTTTTTATTCTACTTTGAAGATATTACGAGTGACATGAAGATAACATGATTAATATTTTGTTTTATTTTAGAAAGTCGTAGCTAAATTCTAGCAAGTGGAGTGGAATGAATTTAAACATTAATAAGTTAGACGACTATAGTCATCATATTAGGTAATGCACATAAGCCAAACTTTTATTGATCCTGAAAATTTAATTGATTGAAAGTATATTACTCCATTTTTAGGTGCTTATTCAGATTTCCAGACTGGACAAAATAATCGAACAACAAGAGAACAAACAGAACAGAGCATTAAAAGGGATAAAATTAGATTTTGGGAAATTGGTAGAGTTGGTTGTAGGAATTAACATGTATTAGTCTATTGTGTGTTGTTTTTTGAAACTTATGCATTCCAAATAATACTTACTTCAACATTTTCTTAAAATAACAGTTTCTCTTAGAATTAGCTTTTAAATCGGAAATAATTCCTACAAAAGATTTTATTGTTTTAATGGCTTCATTGGTTGCCCATTAAGACTCTCCTAAGTTTTCGACTTCGACGGAGTTGTGCTTAAGTGGTGGGGGCCCCCGAAAGGGGCATTTTTTCTGTTCAACCTTAGACCAGGCATACGGCTAGGCAACGTAGTCATGCAGGAGGATACAAGGAAGAGGGGCAGCCACAGTAGGTAACACAGAGTCGTTCAGGTGAGTGCCAGGAAGAGGTGCAGCAACCGCAGTTAAGGAACGGCTGGGACGAACAAGGATAGGCGCATCGAGCTCGTAAGCCTTGATAGGGTTACACTGGTTGAGGTGGCCCTTTTCAAGACTTGGAAGCCTGTGGGTAACAAACCATTGGACATGGAGAGGGTCATTAATTATACGTATATTTTCTACTTTGCCGAACTTTAGCGCCAGAACGGTTAGTCCAAAACATATGAATTTGGTCTTATTCAATGCAGGATTAAGTGCCCTTTAACCGTCATGAAGACCACTTTTCGATAGGGTAAGTCCTTTACGCGGTATAACCGGAAAACCGAAAAAACGCCCCTTTCGGGGGCCCCCACCACTTAAGCACAACTCCGTCGAAGTCGAAAACTTAGGAGAGTCTTAATGGGCAACCAATGAAGCCATTAAAGCAAAAAAATCTTTTGTAGGAATTATTTCCGATTTAATCAATTTTTGTGTTTAATTCTACTGGGCCTATAATGTTTTTTTCGATAGATAAATTGCGCTAAAAATGCCATCTCCTATTTTCATAAAAATGTGGCTGTACCTACCTACCTTCTATGTTCGTTTCATAAGCGAATACTTATTTTGAAGATTAAAGAAATATCTTTGTGCTTATAAAAGTAATAACTGAACAGCTTAAAACTTAACAAGAAAATTATGCGTCTAATACATTCTAAACGAACGAGACCCTAATATCATACCCTAACGGCATGCTAACTACCCTCAAGGAGCGAAACGCCGAATGTAGCATAGACAAGATTTTTATTTATACATAGAGCTTGAAAGAGGGTAGAGTGAGAGAGAAACGGTGGGTAGGAGGGAGAAGGATGCGGTGGTAGTATTAATCAACTCAGTGTTGTTCGCAATGAGCGGGCAGGGCCGGATTCAGGGCGAGATAAATACTTTAAAAATGTTTTTAAAAATTGTTAACGAACAATGCCAATTAACTAGTCTTTTGTATAGTTTTTGAGCTTATAGAGACATATAATTTAAAGACAAGGTGTTTTCTATCACTTTAATCTATATCTATACTTATAATAAATCTGTAGAGAGGTCAATTCTGTACATGAAATATATTTTCAAAATAACTATCAGGGGGTAATTAGTGATCGATACTGATACAAAAAATGCAATCAGTAAAATTTTTGTCTGTCTGTCTGTCTGTCCGTCTGTATGTTCCTTATAGAAATAAAAACTACTCGACGGATTTTAACGAAACTTGGTACAATTATTCTTCATACTCCTGGGCAGGTTATAGTATACTTTGGAATTACCACGGGAACAGGAATTAGCGGGAAAATCCTTTTGTATGAAAAATCTAAACCGCTTAAGTTAGACGCTTGAAATTTGGCATGTAGGTACCTTAGTAAACTTAAAGCTTATTTACAACAAGGAATTCCCGAAATTAGCGGGAATTAGCGGGAAAATCCTTTTGTATGAAAAATCTAAACCTTTTAAGGCCGGGTAGCAGAGAAAATGGCGAAAATGAGGTTTTCATTTTTCATTTTAGAGGTACTGAACAGTAAAATTAAAGGCTAAGATTTTTATTGGGCATAGTTGAGGATATTTTCTAGGGCTATTAACGGATGGAAACACGATTTGATGAAGTTGACTCGATAGAATAAATTCCCAAAGTTACCTCTATTCGTTTTCTATTTATGGTTTTATTTTTAAAATAAGCGATTTGAGATTCTAAATCTTTTACTAAACTAAAGTTCAGAAATAACTTGAGGGCTTTTAACGGATGAAATTTTTATATTGCGTCTTATTTAGTTACTATGTTAAAAAATGTGGAAAAAATCGTCCATGACGGCTTGGACAATCTCAATCAGTCGCGCGGTGGCGCTTACGGAGGACGGACGCGTGTCAGTTTTTTGGTCGTGACAGTTCGCGATTTGTCAATATTTTTGACAATGATGACTTTGATGAGTCACAGTATAATAATATCAGTGTTACTGGAGAAAGCTTACATTCAATTCAATTTTGTCTACCTATTGAAATTTAAATCGTTCGCATCCTTTTAAACGAAGACTCTACTCATGATACATAGTAGGTACATTCCTCAAATATGAGACAAAACCAATGAGTTAAAATTACATTTTAATAGTACCTACATACAATCGTCTTACACTCTTTAGAAGAGCACACTGACACAAATAAATAATAAAAAATACTGTCTAAGGTCTGTAGCTAAAGGTCTAAGCTGTAAGATAGAAAAATCTTCTAGCCAAAAAGATGGCAGATGCAGCAGATGTCAACGGATTTAAAACTGGAGTTCATATGACTCCTTGTAGACTTGAGTCTCTAGAGCGTCCCTTCCTCCACCATGCGTAAGAATTTTCACAAAAATACTGTCTAAGGTCTGTAGCTAAAGGTCTAAGCTGCAAGATAGAAGAATCTTCTAGCCAAAAAGATGGCAGAAGCAGCAGATGTCAACGGATTTAAAACTGGAGTTCATGTGACTCCTTGTAGACTTGAGTGTCTAGAGCGTCCCTTCCTCCACCATGCGTAAGAATTTTCACAAAAATACTGTCTAAGGTCTGTAGCTAAAGGTCTAAGCCGTAAGATAGAAGAATCTTAAAGCCAAAAACATAGCAGATGCAGCAGATATCAACGGATTTAAAACTGGAGTTCATGTGTATCCTTGTAGTTTTGAGTCTCTAGAGCAGTGGTTCTTAACCTTTAAGTCATGAGGGACCATTTTACCAAATTTCTGTCTTGTCAGGGACCACCTCATAATCGGTCAAAACCAGTTTGACTGCAAAAATCAGTTAAAAGTGGTTTTGACCAAGGTGTGCAAGTGCACATCGTGGACTACTTGGAATGCCTCCAGGGACCACCTATGGTCCGCGGACCACCGGTTAAGAACCACTGCTCTAGAGCGTCCCTTCCTCCACCATGCGTAAGAATGTTTCAAAAATACTGTCTAAGATCTGTAGCTAAAGGTCTATGCTGCAAGATAGAAGAATCTTCTAGCCAAAAAGATGGCAGATGCAGCAAATGTCAACGGATTTAAAACTTGGAGTTCATGTGACTCCTTCTAGACTTGAGTTTCTAGAGCGTCCCTTCCTCCACCATGCGTAAAAGTTTTCCAAAAATACTGTCTGAGGTCTGTAATAAAAGTCTAAACTGCAAGATAGAAGAATCTTTTAGCCAAAAACATGGCAGATGCAGCATATATCAACGGATTTAAGACTGGACTGGCACCACCTTGCAATGTCATCCTCTCATTGTTATTTGTAATGTAAATTATTTTTAAAATGTATTTAAAAAATAAAATGTTCGTTTTATTATTTCAATAATCTGACCTCTCAACTCAACTACACTACACAAACACCTTTGTTTGCAACTGTACTGACGAAACCTCGATATTATACAGTTCATTTAAGATGGCAAGCTTTTTGCTGCGTTAATGCACTCCAGGTAACCGTGTGTGATGCTTATTGCTCATAGTGATTTTCGATACAGAGCCCCGTACATACGTTATACATAAATTATGGAAAGAAAACACCCAGACCAATACAAACAAATACTAATATGTATGCAATTTTAGTATGATATTTTTATTTATTAATAAAAAAAAAGACTGAACAAAATTGATGCGTGTACTGATTAATGTAATTAACCACATGCAAAGCTTTGTGAATTGCAACAACTATAATTTATTATCCAAGCTCTAAATAATCGCTACTAACTGATCATAAAAAATGTATGTAATAAAGTTTTTCCAATCGCTCAAGCTCCCGAGGATCTGCCGATAGGTCGGGTGACGTAATCTTGAAATTCTTTTAGCCGGCGCGGAACTTACGGAGGGTCGGGTGACGCCACGCCTCTTTGAACCGTGTTTACTTTGGCAGTTATATTCTATGTTTATTAGATTCTAAAATATTATATTCCCAAAAATTTTGAAAGTTGTTTTAATTTGTATCACTTGGATATGATTTGTATTAGAAAGTGCTGTGAGTGTGACGCTTGAACGGAAGGAAGTCAACCTAACCTAACCAACTGCGTATTTCCAAACTGCGTATTTCTATACTGTGTAGCCGCGAGAGCTCTTTGGCGCGCTGTCTTCGGCGAAGTATTGCGCGCGCAGATTTTGACAGCGCGAAATACCTACTTTAGCAGAAATACCAAGCCTTAAGTTGACCTGAAGTGATGCAGTGACCGCGCGCTCTCCGCCCTCTATCTCGAAAACGGTTCACCGTATAAAAAAAATTTTTAAACAAAATTTGTAGAGAATTTAGTATTCTACAATATTGATAATAAATACAAATAGCAAAAAACCCATAGGAAATGAGATATTTCTAAAAAAAGCGCAAAAAACCGTTTTTGTGACCGTTGACCTTGAAATTTAATAGTTGCTTACACCCTACCATATGTAGGTTTTGAGACGAACTTTTAGGGTGTCAATATACACGTATTTACAGACTTACAGCTGGGTATCTCGAATTCCGAGGTGAACTTACTATTATGACTGGACTATAATAATCTAAGTCCGATGGCAAGTTCAACTCAAATTACTCGTGGCCGACAAACTTTGGGGAAAATTCTTGTACTGTTATCAGGAACCTAGTAACGCCATCTCTCGATCAGTAGCGTTACTAAGTTTCCTCTAAAATAGGAGGAACCCTGTTTTAGTAAGCCCCGCCCCATCTTTGTACTCTGCCCTGTTACAACTAATAGATGGCGCTTACTAAATAAAGTATGTGATATTTTTTTATGGTAACTTAACAATATTGTAACTGGCGTTGTTTTCATGTAATTTAGCTTGTCGGCGCCGGACACAGATGCTGCAAATTATTATTGATGATTAATAGTACCAATCTTAATAATATGTTATCTGTATAAATCTGTAGAGCAGAAGGTTTGTGATTCCTAAACGTAACACCCGACTGATGCGCAGAAAAAGATAACTGTCAATCAGTTGTGTCATGTCAAGTGTGAGCAGGCGGCTGCGAGGTTATCTTTGAAAGCGTATTGAGTTTGGTGGAACGTTAAATTGTAGGAAAAGTGGTTGTCAACCATCCAAGATATTATCTCCTTGCCCGTTAACCCACGCCTATGGAGATTCCACCCCTAGAGTTCCTTCTGATAGAGACCCAGTGCCTTTATCAGAAGTGGGATTCGAAGGGCACTATTCAAAGGAGATAAATCTTTCAGCATGCACACCTACGCTACGCAACTCATCAAGTTTTACATGGAGGATGCTGGCTCAGACATTGAGAGTTGGTGCAGGTTGACGGAAATTATTGTGATTGACGTAAACTGGAAGGGCCTTTGTGAGTGAGTGAGTTGAGGGGGCCGGGCCAAGGGCGCCCGGGCCACCCTGTTGCCGTGGTTGAAGGGGCTGTTTACGCCCGGGCCACGCTGGTGTAATGTTGGTTTCCTGGTCGCACGGCTGCATGCCTGGATCAGCAGTAGTAGTGGTAGTTGGGTTTGAGGTAACTGGTTGAAGGAGCCTTGGCTTAAGCCTTGCGCATCGGGCCATGTTACCTAAACTCTGGTTTCCTGGTCGGCCAGCTGTAATGTTTTGGTTTCCTGGTCGGGCCAGCTGTAATGTTTTGGTTTCCTGGTCGGCGGGGCCTCACCCCGGGCCAGCTGCAATGTTTTGGTTTCCTGGTCGGGCCTGACGCCCGGGCCAGCTGTAATGTTTTGGTTTCCTGGTTGAAAGGGCTTCGCGCCCGGGCCAGCTGTAATGGTTTGGTTTCCTGATCGAGGGTCATCACGCCCTGATCAGCTGTATTTATTGTGATTCTACGATCTGATATTCGCACGCTCTGTAGTCAGGAATGGACGAGCTGTGATAATAAGAAATTGAATGTTTACAGATGGACAAACCCTGGACTAAGCGCACGAGGCCGTGCGATAGTCAGGCTGGCCGTGTCGGCGCCGGACACAGATGCTGCAAATTATTATTGATGATTAATAGTACCAATCTTAATAATATGTTATCTGTATAAATCTGTAGAGCAGAAGGTTTGTGATTCCTAAACGTAACACCCGACTGATGCGCAGAAAAAGATAACTGTCAATCAGTTGTGTCATGTCAAGTGTGAGCAGGCGGCTGCGAGGTTATCTTTGAAAGCGTATTGAGTTTGGTGGAACGTTAAATTGTAGGAAAAGTGGTTGTCAACCATCCAAGATATTATCTCCTTGCCCGTTAACCCACGCCTATGGAGATTCCACCCCTAGAGTTCCTTCTGATAGAGACCCAGTGCCTTTAAGCTTATTATTTTCCAAATATAATTCAATAAAGTTATTGATTTTATAAGAAAATCAACGTCATTTCCCCCTGGGTTGAGTTACTAATTAAAATTCAATTTGGCTGCATTTTGAGGTTGAGGTAATTTGGATAATAAAACAGGTTGTGTATAGGCTAAAATCTTTAATATTAACAACGATATACTCTACACAAGTTATAATAAACTTCCGTATAAATTACACCACACTACGGTCTTGCCATTTTACAACCGACAGCGTCGCTGTCAAATTTGACATGTTTTTGGTTTTGACAGCCCGCCTGTCAACTAACAATGTGGTCGACGTCGTTCTGTCATCGCTTGCGTCCTTTTTATCCAAAATTAGTCACAATAAAAACAGCTATTAAAATTATGATAGAAAATGTTAGATTATTTTAAGTCTAGTTACTAAAAAAAGACGCAATATTCGATGACATTTGTGTTTAGTTTTAGTCAATGTTTCACTCGGAAATATATCTGCGAAGGTTTTCACAAGCAGGTCAGTTTACCGCCAATTTCTCGATGACAACTGTCAATGATAGCACAGATTATATCAATATGAGATAAGTTCGTAAACATTAGGTTATGTAGTTAAAATCTGTTGTATTTTTAGAGACATTTATTATTATTATTTATCGTTAATGGTTCGAAACATTCACCTATAACTATAACGATTTATTCCTAAGTTTCATTACCTCCTATAACACGTCTACGTTTCTCTATGTGGATGTGAACTAACACCAATATGTACCATAAAGATTTCATTAAAATCAACGGAAAAATGCTTTTTTGTACTTATTATAATGGCCTCGTCGAGCTACTGTTTTATTAAGATAAATTCTATCCAATTACCTGAAGATATGTTGTTCTTGAGTGAAAGTGAATTAACTGACTAAAACCATTTCGACGGAACCACTTTTTCCCATTATTTTTAAAATATAGCCAACTTTAGTAACGCCTTTTTCGAATCAACCCAGCAGGTTTTTTTAGAACTAATCTCTATTTATAACCAATATTATTGTTATTGATAAATTTTAGTCCCCAAAAATCCGCTAGAAGGCTCTGTTTGTCACAATAGAAACATAATTAAAGCTTTAATACATAATTAACGTTAACTTGTAATATAATTTAAAAACGACAAATTGAACTATTTATTTCAACAATAACATTGTCGACTTATTTTAAGAAATAACGCTTTGTTAGTTGACAAACGGCTGGAGTTTTTAGATTTTTCGAAGTTACAAATGACAACTGTACAAAAACACAGGAGCTTAGAACTAATTAAGGAATAACGTAACGGTATTTGTTTATGAGAATGTTGTCTATGCCCCGACTGTAACGGTATTAACGGTAATCGTTGAAAATATTGTAACAAATGTATGACGTTAACGGAATAACATGGTAGGAATACAGGCATAGACAAATTAGTTTATGGTCACGCTTTTTAATTTAATTACACTTGAATTTCCTAATATTCAAGTTTTATTTAGTTTTTTTTTTTACTGAAATGGTTTTAATATGGCATTACATTATTATGATTAATTTATGATTATGTAATAAAAATAAAAGCGTGATCATATTTTTAAGTGAATAATCAAGTACGAATATATAATTGTAGTATACAATATATAATTTATATATTACTGATAGAGCAATGTACAATATATACGTATATACTTTTATATACTGTTTTACAACTATTTTATTATGCATTTTAAACAGCATCGTCATTACTCGTGTTTTTTTAAATATATTCGTACTTGATTACATAACAGATTTGAGATTTTAACATAGAAAAGTCATTAAATAATCATATAATAAACAATAATTGTATAAACTTACAGTAATGTACAACTTATGTTTAAATAATTATTATGGGACGAGGATGGCACGGACTGGAATGTATATTTGGAATTTTGAATGAAACTCAACCATAATAGACAATCAACAATGGTTTTTGGAACAAATAAACTTTAGTTCATGAGATGGTGTCATTCCACTTTTTATATTACATTTTAGACTAAAAACTCAAAATACACATTCCAATCCATGACCGAAGTAATTAAAAAATAACTAAAAATCACTAACAGAATCCAC
Source organism: Ostrinia nubilalis (assembly GCF_963855985.1). Classification (NCBI taxonomy): domain Eukaryota; kingdom Metazoa; phylum Arthropoda; class Insecta; order Lepidoptera; family Crambidae; genus Ostrinia; species Ostrinia nubilalis. Next base: position 7,530,034 of record NC_087114.1, on the reverse strand, counting down.
ATCCGGGGTCCGAAGCGTCGAACGCGCGCGTTTTATTTATTTATATTTATAGTAAAAAAAAGTAGATATCACACTACGCTCTAGAGCTTTTATATCGATAAAAAATGACTAGTTCGAGTTCACAGTGAGATCTCCGCGCGACGTCGCTTCGAGTTCGAAGTGAGAAGAATACGCGGTACCGCTTTTCGGTAGTTGATAATAGATGGCGTTACTAGGTAGTTATTTTGAATCAAACTGTCTTTACTTTTCTTCCCAGTGAATAAACGATTGACAGGCGAGTTCAGAGGTGGAAAAAACTATTTTTTTATATTCTGCTAGTTATGAATTTTAAACTGGTGTGCGTTTTTACCAAATTGTGTGACAGTTAAGTTAATTAAGATTCGTAATCGCCTGGCAGGTCTATAAATTGATAACAGTCTTTACTTTTTATCCATTGAAGAGAAAAATAGACTCGCAAAGAAATGAGTTGTACCGTGTATTTTACTCACATTCATAGTTGTCACGTTTAGATAATAGATGGCGTTGAACGTTTTTTAGACGGCGCTATTTAAAATAAGGTTAATGGTAACTTTTTATGACTAATTTGTTATTATTTTTGATGACTAATATTTCAAAATCGTAATTTAGTGCCCTGGTGAGAAAGCCAGGAAGTTTATTGCATTTGATTTTGATGCTTATACCAAATAGACTTCCAATTTTATGGTAGGTAGGTTCTTTATAACAATGTAAATCAATTTAAATCATCGTTGATTCATTTTTATGTCCATACATTTATGTATTATTAGTTTCAGTAGCACAGAACGTGTGATAAAATAAATTTAAATCTGCCATTTTGAAAATTTAGTTATAATTGAAAACTGTGGCAGTGGCTGTTTTGGTTTCACGCTCAAATGCTGGCATTTGACAGTTTACAGTACAAAGTATATTTACAAGTTTTTAATATTTAACAGTACAACACCCATACGACTTCTTTGCTGAAAGTTTGTATAACAGATGTATGAGTTCACAGCAGACTTATCAACTCGGAAAGGGATCAACACGATCGCCTTTCGCGCTGTCAACTGTGAGGCGAGGCGTTTAAGTTACGGTGCGGATAAGTGTGCGTTGCAGTATGGAGTTTCATACAAAGAATACTGACCGCCTCGAGTTGATACGGTTACGATCCCTTTCCGGGTTGATAAATGTGCTACGTCCTTAAGTCTAGGATGTTTTATTTTTACCAAGGGCTGCTCTCATACCTCAGATTATGTGCTGGACTTATGGTGCAAAAAAATAATTCATTAAACAGTATTTAACCTGTTATACAACTTCCAGAAAAGAGGTGTACATTAAATTTAGATTCTTAGTTATTGTCTAAAGATATTTGCCTGCGCTACTTGTGACTGGTTAGCGCCATCTGTACGTGTGATATGGAAACTTTATGCCTTCTATGTTCCTCAATATTGGTTTTGGGCTCACTTGCTCAATATCTCAATCAAATTGAAGCTAAATTGTTTATAGTCTACGCCAGTAGAGAAAGGCAATTTTGTTAAGCCTTAAACGTCAGCCAGTCTAAATTGTATTCGTTTTTGGACCTTCAAACAAGGGTGCAAGGTTCAATTTAAGGTGTAACTATATTCCCTTTGCCGTATTAAGGGTTAATAGAGTACTATACGTATCGATTCAAACACAGATTGAACTGTGTCAGTATCTTCGCTTTGCAATCCAACATAAGTAGTCAATATTTTCAGCTTAATTTGTTAATAAAATGTCAGTCTCCATTGGAAAAGACTGTAAAACAGTTTTTGATCATTACTGTATCTCTGTTAAGTTTAAGTCAATAGAAACAGTATATTTTTAGCTTTAATGAACATTTCTGCAAGGAGCCCTTGTACTCTTTTATTACGTCATATCTTTAGGTATTCCCTCGATTGAGGATACGTCAACTCGAGAAAGTTTTTGTTAAAACGCCTATAGCTGTCTCGCTCTATCGTTATACTGTTTGAGTGAGACGACTAACAGATGAGGCATTTTATCAAACCATAACTTGTTTTTAAAAGAGCGAATGCTCTTAAATCATCCTGTGGATCAATAATGTGCGTATTAAATGACATATTTAAGTCGTATCCGAGTATAAAGGTCGATTCACAATTAACGTAACGATCGTATGGATGAATAACTCGCACTGTTGTGGTACTGTGGCTTTATTAATAATGTGAATCGATCTTTATCATTAATAATTAAGAGTTAACATTACATTCAATATGTTTGGCAAAGTTATGTGTATTAATTTTCAAGGTAAATATCGAATAACTCATTTGGTGAAAACCAATTGCAAAATTGATAAAATATCTTTTATCCACAATAAGCAAGCTTTTGGCCTGGATCTCATGTTTATTTAATGAAATTATAATATACATTGGTGGCATGAATACAGGCTGGGCCAAAAAATTTAAACAAAAGCACGCTCTTGTCTCGTGAAACACCTCATAGTGGTAAAAAATTCATGAAATTATGCACATTTTCTCATCACTCGCGCGTCCCTACCTCAAATAGTATTCGAGAAATCATGCGTTGCTATTTGCAAAAAATTTTGGCTCACCCTGTATAGTTGCACAGTTTTTTAGTGTCATCATCATTTAATAAGTATAAAGTTAATATTCTTTCGGAATAGAGCAACAACCACGAGCTGTTAAACGAAACCGATTTTGGATGACACTGGATATCATTTGTGTGTCACTGTTTTGTATAATAAATGAATCACTGAACCAGTCACCACGTTTCTGAAGCACTATTTCTCATAAACATCCACGATTTCACTAACGAAAAATCTGAAAATATCTCAGTTCAAATTTTCAGCGTGCTAATAATTGCCTCCTAACTGTCAAATAGTTGCAAAAAACGGTTCTGTTTGACGTGACGGCGACGGCATCACGCATCTCTTTTTATCACACAGTGTTGATGCTAGTGACATCTCGCTCGCTCAGTGGCCTAATTCACGTATTTTGACAGTCAAGATCTCGCTGACGTTCAGAAGTCGTGTCATTGAAAAACAGTTCTAAATCTGTATTCACAAGGGTCATTTTGATAGAACGATTACTCGATAGGATCGCAACTCTAGTGTTTTGTTGTCGTTGAAGTTTTGTTACGTGAATAAGGCTGTTCTTTGTTGCTCTATTCCGCTAGGTATATAAACTGTATGGTAATAAGTAATACACATAACTCCGCCACACATTCCCGTATACTATGTTAGTAGATACTTGTGCTTAGCGGCGAGGGTTCCTTGTGTCGGGATGCGGTCGTCTGGGATGGTTCAGCACTGTAAATAGTTGTATGTTTTAGAACTATGTTATAAAAATAAATTCTACTACTATTGTGCAGTTGACATCACTTTGCTCGAAGCGTTGGTAGAGCTCACAGATCACAGAAACTAAAGGGAGATGTGACAAGGGGGCGGGGCCGGTGTCGCAGCAACATGCCCAAAAACAGAACACATTGCTCGTGACAGCAATGATGACAGCAGCGACGCACTATGGAGCGAAATTGCGATTTATGGACATAGCGATTTTTTTCACAATTTCTATTTGAAAAAAATACCTATCGATAGGTTACGTTATTCTGATGAATAAATGCTGCACAAGTTTTTCTCTAAAACCAATAGTTTGACTGGAAAAAAATATTTTCCATTTTCGTTGTATGGAATGAAACATAAAGTGGTCGATTTCGACTAAGCCTTGACAGATCTTGCTTTGAAACTACTTGAGCCTTGTTTTATGGCTTGTTGACTGTAATCCTACGCTATCAGCGCGTATCCAAAGTTGCCCGTTCACAAGTTATGAGGTTCTGAAAAATTAAAAAAAAGTAAGTAAAAGTGACTTTTTTTTGGAATATCTTTAAAGATTTACCAAAAATATAAAGATTTTATACATTAATAATGTAAATTAACCTTAAATTACTGCTAAAAACACATTTAAATAAACTTAAAAGGAATTAAATCAGCGATTTTTTTTTCACAATTTCTGTTTAAAAAAAATACCTATCGATAGGGTATGTTATTCTGATGAATAAATATTATGAACGTTTTTCTCTAAAACCAATAGTTTGGCTGGAAAAAAATATTTTCCATTTTCGTTGTATGGAATGAAACATAAAGTGGTCGATGTCGACTAAGCCTTAACAGATTTTGCTTTGAAACTACTTGAGCCTTGTTCTATGGCTTGTTGACTATAATCCTGCAAAAACAGCGCGCGCCCAAAGTTGCCCGTTCAGAAGTTATGAGGTTCCAAAAAATGAAAACTAAAGTAAGTAAAAGTATCTTTTTTTGGGTATAAATCTTTAAAGATTCAACTAAAACATGAAAATTATATACTTTAGTAATGTAATTAACCTTTCTCTTGTCGTCTTATCTAAAGAAAAGTCAATTTTACTTACTTTACTTTTCATTTTTCGGAACCTCATAACTTCTGAACGGGCAACTTTGTACGCGCGCTGTTAGTCTAGGATTATAGTCAACAAGCCATAGAACAAGGCTCAAGTAGTTTCAAAGCAAAATCTGTCAAGGCTTAGTCGAAATCGACCACTTTATGTTTCATTCCATACAATGACAATGGAAAATATTTTTTTCCAGCCAAACTATTGGTTTTGGAGAAAAACGTTCATAATATTTATTCATCAGAATAACATACCCTATCGACAGGTATTTTTTTTAAACAGAAATTGTGAAAAAAAAATCGCTGATTTAATTCCTTTTAAGTTTATTAAAATGTGTTTTTAGCAGTAATTTAAGGTTAATTTACATTATTAACGTATAAAATCTTTATATTTTTGTTAAATCTTTAAAGATATTCCAAAAAAAAGTCACTTTTACTTACTTTTTTTTAATTTTTCAGAACCTCATAACTTGTGAACGGGCAACTTTGGATGCGCTCTGATAGCGTAGGATTACAGTCACCAAGCCATAGAACAAGGCTTAAGTAGTTTCAAAGCAAGATCTGTCAAGGCTTAGTCGAAATCGACCACTTTATGTTTCATTCCATACAACGAAAATGGAAAATATTTTTTTCCAGTCAAACTATTGGTTTTAGAGAAAAACTTGTGCAGCATTTATTCATCAGAATAACGTAACCTATCGATGGGTATTTTTTTCAAATAGAAATTGTGAAAAAAATCGCTATGTCCATAAATCTCAATTTCGCTCCATAGTGCGACGTCATAATGTAAACAGTTTACATTGCTTGCATAGTACTAAAGATTATTCGAACGTTGAGTACTGATACCGCAGTGGATAATGAGCACATATTTTGATTACTTTGTGTGTGTGAATTTCGAACTCCGCGCATTAGTTGGCATCTCTCTATATCTCTATGGTAGAGCCCAAAAGATAAATAAACTTGTAAAGAGGGGTACTTTTCATTTGCCGACGTTCATTAATGTCAAATATTGGTCACGATTTTATAAAACTTATTTTATTTAATTAATAATAAATTGTGATATCATCACATTACAGGCTATAGATTTTGTCAACAATTTTTTTTAGTCGATAAATGACAAATTAAGCTGTTGAGGTTTGTTTCCAAGGTTTCGAACCTCAGTTTATGTCAATAAAGCTCAAACTATGTTAGCAAAAATTCATCTACCATCAGCCAAAAACTCGTAGTTTTATATTACTTGAGAAAATAAATTGCAAGTGGGAATTGACCCCACGACCACTACCATGATGCCACTACTCTAACCTCTGAGCTATTGAGCTATAGTCTGGTCCGTGAGCACGTAGAATTTTGTCCAATGACCCCAAGCTACCCATCCTTATCGCTCGCGCGTAATTATGTTGCTGTCGCGACTGTGCGACGGGCGCCCGCAGTGAGTGTGCGAGCGCGATAGCAATATAATTACGCACGAGCGATAAGGATGGGTAGCTTGGGGTCATTGGACAAAATTCTACGTGCTCACGGACCGGGCTTTATAAAGCAATATTATTTGTAAAGATATGGAAATAAATACAACTACCTGGATGCATCGGACCGGGCGACCGCCGGCACCAAGTGCCGGGCGTCATCTGCAACAATAACATATCATTGAGTAGACTGATCATCATCAGGTCATTTGGTCTCCACTGCGGGAGCACGACCCTCTAATTTATAAGCAAACTAGCTTTCCGCCCGCGGCTTCATTCGCGTGGAATTTGTCTGTCACAGAAAACCTTTATCGCGCGCGTCCCTGTTTCAAAAACCGGGATAAGAACTATCCTATGTCCTTTCCAAGGACTCAAACTATCTCTATGCCAAATTTCATCAAAATCGGTTCAGTGGTAGGTGTGAAAGCGAGACAGACAGAGTTACTTTCGCATTTCTAATATTAGTATAGATGGAAGATTTAGTCCACACGTTGGAAAGGCCTGATGATCGCATATTTCTCTCTCGCTCCTTACGATAAGATAAGAAAGAGACGACGAGAAGAAAGGAGGTGTGAGTTTTAACTTTAAGCTATTATTAGATTTGTATTTTATTTGAACATAATTTCCAATGGATCTCAATGAAGGACGCGGTAGTAATTAGCACTCACCAGTTGGCGCCACTGGTGAGTGAGATGACTTAACAGTGGCGCCACCATAGTAAGTGCAAATGTGATAGTGCCCATCCCTCTAAAAATTATCAGATCACTATAAAAGTCTTCATTACTTGGTAAAATCTGATCTACGTAACGTAGGACTTAGGACACGCGGATATGAAAGGGTGCTCGCTGGTATTAAGTTCCTATTTTGTACCTTATTGCCTGTTCAATAAAGATCTAAATAACATTACATCAACCTGTCTTCTGAAAGCATACAGCGGACGGTTCTGAAAAGGTGTTCATTCCAATGTTGTATTTCTTAAATCTAATCTACACTAATATTATAAAGAGGAAAACTTTGTTTGTTTGGTTGTAATGAATAGGCTCAAAAACTACTGGACCGTTTTTAAAAATTCTTTCACCATTCGAAAGCTACATTATCCACGAGTAACATAGGCTAAATTTTATATTGGAAAAAAATAGGGTTCCGTAAAATATGTAGATAATGTAGTCCACGCGCGAAGCCGCGGGCGGAAAGCTATAGTCTGGTCCGTGAGCACGTAGAATTTTGTCCAATGACCCCAAGCTACCTATCCTTATTGCTCGCGCGTAATTATGTTGCTATCGAGCTCGCACACTCACTGCGGGTGCCAGTCGCACAGTCGCGACAGCAATATAATTACGTGCGAGCGATAAGGATGGGTAGCTAGGGGTCATTAGACAAAATTCTACGTGCTCACGGACCGGGCTTTAGTGAGCAATAAAGTTTAAATTCCACTGACCTGTCTGAAGGCATACGGCGCGCGGTACTGAAACGGCGCTCGCTCGAACCGCCGCGGTTCTTTCTCCGCGTCCGGACGCTCCGTCCGGACGGCGTCTGGCTCCCGCTCGCGGCGCCGGTAGTCCGGACGCTCCGGACGGTAGCTGTTGTAGTCCGACCGCCGGTTGTCGTGGTCTGCAAGAGTCAGTTTTGGGGCAAATTAGAGAAGTTATCAGTGTTGAATTTTTTAAAACATTCACGTTCCATAAGATTTGAAATTGGGAGCAACGCGTCTCAAATGCAATATAAAACTTTTGATCTTTCGAGCCGGATCAAAAATCTGTAATAAACCAGATTCAAGGGTTTTATTTATCTGTAATAAACCAGATTAACGCAACTTTTAAATTTGCCACCATTTTTGCAATAAAGTGTTGACAACCCTAAAAATAAAAAAAATCGACAGCTGATAGTTTAGGGTTACTAAAAATGTAACATTACACGATAGAACAACCTGTCTTCGTCCGCAATTCGAAAATTTCATACAAAATAAATGGTCAAAATAGTGTTTTCACTTCGTGAATTGTGAAGAGATTAATTGAGAAATTCCGGGAGATAGGATCTGTTGGAGACGCCAAACACACTGTTCTTACAAAAACAAGTCAAGATAGAGAGGGAAAATCGATAAAATGGCGTGATAACTGCTTTTCGCGGCGCGCATCTTAGACCTACTGGAATCTCAAATCGGCGTCGTGGACACGATGGTGTTTCGTTAATTTTGGGACACCCCTTTACAATCAATAATAAAACACAACTCACAGGTGTTCTTGGCCTGCATGTTGCGTATGGAGTTGACGATGGCGCGCGCAGCCGATGTCAGCTGGCTATCGTCGTGTGGAGGCCTGCTGTAAAGAATACAATAGAATATAATGTTATTTATGTACTTCTGTGTAGTTTGCAGGTGATAGGCATAAATCGCTTGTTCCCAACGAGTCACCCAAACGAATGACACTGTTACTCGTTGGGAAAAAATCCCATCAAGTCACACTGTTAATTAAATAGGCGACCTGCCATTGGCCTATGATCGCGCCGCGTTGCGATCTGCACGCGTTGGTTTGGTTTTTTTTATCCACAACGAGGAAGCTCTTGGCCTGTATCTCGCCTGATGGTAAGTGATGATCAGGCCGAAGGTGGAAGCGAGCTTCACCCGGAATCCTCAACCACGGAGGAGGAGGAGTTAAGCTTTACTGTGTTATTATCAACGACATAGTCCAAAATATAGAGAGTTTTCATTATCATGTCATTCAGTCTCCACTGCAGAAGCACAATTTCCTCTAAGATTCTACCCTGGTTTCCACCTAGGCGGTTCAAACCAATCAGTTAAATGAAATTAAAAGAATAGAAACATTTCTCTGCTCCGCTCCGCCTTGAGTCTTTACTTTAGTTGTAGAATCAATATGTATGGACTTATCGCGTAAAATCGATAAAATAGCGCGATAAACGCTTATCCTAGGCCTACCACTCTCATTAATGGTCTCAACTGCCCAAGTGCCCCCCCCCCCCCCCTCCTTTTTAAGTAACTCTCATTAATGGTGGATCAATGAGGGCTATCGTTTTTATACTTAACAGTTGGCACCCCTGGCGAGTGACAGGACCTTACTCTACAGTGGCGCCATCTTGATGAGTGCAAATGCGATAGTCCTCCTACCACTTTAGCGCTCACCAGTTGGTGACACTGTCTTCGCTACTAGCAAGTGACAGGACCTTACTCTACAGTGGCGCCATCTTGATGAGTGCCATTGCGATAGTCCTCCTACCACTTTCGCGCTCACCAGTTGGCGCCACTGTCTTCGCTACTAGCAAGTGACAGGACCTTACTCTACAGTGGCGCTAACTGGTGAGCGCTAAAACGATAGCCCTCATTAAAAGCTGGACAGGTCACTCGTTATGGAAAGCGTTGGGGAGGCCTATTTATTTATTTTATTTTTTATTTTATTTGTTTAACAATGTTCCTATGTTCAGCAGTGGACGTCCTGTGGCTGAAATGATGATGACGATGAACTCTCTTGGCGCAGTCGGGTAAAGCAAAGAGTACTTACCCCTCAAAGCGAGTTCGGCCCTGGAAGCCGTGCGGGTAGTTGCCTAATATCCCGCTGCCGTTGTTTCTCTTGCGCCACTCTTCCCGGGGCGGCCCTTTGTATGTGCTTTCGACCTGTTAACATTAAAATGTGTGAGATTCCAAAAATAGTTCCACTTATACTCCTGTTGATATTAAAATATGTAAGATTCCAGTTGGTTCTATTTATACTTTATCAAAATCGGAGTCGCATAACTGAGTCAGTTTTTGAGGTATGGGGGCGGCAAAGGAAGGGTGACATACGACGTGAAGACAAGTCTGAAGCACATCTGCCCCCCTAGACAAAACGCACTTTTTGATCGAATCGAAAATCGAATCCGTCAAAACTCCATACAAAAAAGGGGCTTTTCGACCACTTATCGACTGGTTTGCGATTATAATTTGCACTTTGTCTAGACCCACTGAAGTCTCACTGACGTTTGACATCACAAAAACATCCTTCCGTGCCGCTCTCGAATTTTTGGAAACGATTTTATTTATTATTAAGCGACCCGCTCCGGCTTTGCACGGGTGCTAAGTATACATATAAACCTTCCTCTTGAATCACTCTATCTATTAAAAAAGTAGTTTCCTCCGGGCCCTCGCACACGGCGACTTTTTTTAGCGATGCAGTCGCACTGCCTAGCGCGTTGGCATCACTTCTGTAGTGCGTTGCAAATGCGACTAACGCGCGTTAGTTAAAAAGTCGCTGTGGGCGAGGGCCCTAAGCATACATAGGAACAGACACAGGTAAGCAACTTTGTTTTATACTATGTAGTGATTCACACAAGTAATTCGCCTACCTTGTTATAAGTGCCTCGTTCCTTCTCCCTCGTATTCAGCTCGGCCATCTGTTCCTTGATCTGCTGGATCTTCACCGCTATCTCGTCTGAGTCACGTCTCGCGGGTGACTGTAACAACCAATCAGCATCTATAAGTAACGAGGTCTTATGAAATCAAATCAAATCACAAATATTAAATCAATGTTAAAAATGTAGCCCCTACCATATTAAACAAACATTTGGATATGGCGTACTAATTCCTTTTTAGGGTTCCGTAGTCCTGACAAGGAACCCTTATAGTTTCGATATGTCTGTCTGTCCGAGGTTTTGCTTGGAAACTATTGGCACTAGGGAGCTGTAATTTTGTGGAGGTATGTATATTAATCACGCCGACAAAACGGTAAAATAAAATTTGGATTTTTTACCACCTACATGTAAAGTGGGGATGAATTTTTTTTCATCTTTTACCCCATCGTGTGGGGCATGGTTGGATAGGTCTTTTAAAATGGCTTAGGGGTTTCTAAGACTATTTTTCCATTTAGGGATCTGTTTGCTAATTATTAAAGTTTAAAGTGACAATTTTTGTTCGTGTAGGGCGTCCCCCGCCCCCTCTAAAAACTAAACTGTTGGCTTGAAAAATCTGGAAAAATTCGTAATAATACTACTTTTCATGAACTTTCAAGGAAAACTATAACGGTTAAGATAGATCAGTTAGTTTAAGAGTAATAGTCATTTGACTAATGTATTATACAATTTCTTAATCAGTAAAAATTCCTTATAAGAAAATATGAAAAGTGACTTTAGATGAAGTAATTGCTTGCTTCAGAAATATATTGTGGTAACGACGGACAACTACGGAACCCTACACTGCTACCTCTGCACACTACAATCGTCACACACGAATCGTTTTCGAGAAACCAAGCATTGCTATTTTTGCTCCATATATCTGCCTTCATCATCATCATAGGACGTCCACTGCTGAACATAGGATGATGGGGCAGCAAGGTTCTGGAGTGGAGGCCACGTACCGGAAAACGCAGCGTGGGACGTCCCCACAAGGTGGACCGACGACATCATAAAGGTAGCAGGAAGGCTCTGGACGCAGGCCGCTACCAACCGGGTAACATGGAAAGCATTGGGGGAGGCTTATGTTCAGCAGTGGACGTCCTATGGCTGAAATGATTTTTGGGACGGCATAAGGCAAAATGTTGCAAGTTTTATATGTACTTACGGCGCGACTGCAGTGAGGACGCGGCGGGGGCGCGGGCCGGGGCTCCGGGGCCCACACCGGACTGGGAGCCGGCATTACCTGGAAACAAAGTTATAGTGTTATTTCTCCTTCATCATACTTGGTGTAGCTCATAAAGTTAATATGCGAAGCGGAATAGAGATGTCACTAGCAGCACAGAATAATAATAAGTACTACGTACAGAAGTTTTACTTCGCGAAGGTATTTAAAAAAATGTATGCTCAATGTCATTATCAATATGGTGTAATTTAGCCTGTCTCAAGAGTCAAGCACCATTTTGTTGTCAAACGTCAGTGATCGGCACTGCGCCGAAGCTATAGGGCTGACTTCGGTAAAATGATGTGACGTGAGGTGTCAAACTGCGGAAAATGGCGGAGGAAATACAGGATTTAGCAGTAATTATCATGAATAATATTAACTACTTATTTACCTCTCAGTGTCTTGAGGCAACTTAAAAAAGTACATTCTGTGTTTTTATTATTATTTAGGCAGTTAAATACTGCACAGTATTTAGTACACCATTTTCTTTATTTTCTTCCATCATACACAAGAATACGCGTGCGTGAGTCAATGTTCGCTCGTATGTGAGGCCTTGTCGAATAGTATCCTGTAGGTGGGCCATCGTGCGTGTTTTGTTTTCAAAGTAAACTCGCGGAGATGAACAGGCCTGCTAGCAGCAACACTATGTGATAAAAACAGATGCGTGATGCCGTCGCCGTCACGTCAAACAGAACCGTTTGGAAATATTTGACAGTTCACAAGCACGCAGTGGCACGATGAAAATTTGAACTCTGATATGTTTTCAGGTTTGTTTTCAATGAAATCGTGGATGTTTACGAGAAAAGTGCTGAAACGTGATGTGTTCAATCTATTGTACAAAACAGTGAAATAATCCCGACACTGAAACACCAGTGACACGCAAAATTGGTTTCGTTTGACAGCTCGTGGTTGTTGCTCTATTCCGAGAGAATATTAACTTTATGGTGTAGCAGCCAGTCGTGGTTGCGCCGAATTTTGTCGGTGTGTGCGTGCGCGCCGCATACGTACATTGGCGCGCTCACATTCAAACAGCGCTCGGTGCGTTTCTATGAAGATGACCTACTCATTTGTATTTACTCTGCTGTGACCCACCGGCGGGTCATTGTGATTCAAGTCAAGATTATTGGCAGAGCTGGTAGTACAGGTGGGGCAGGCTACGGCAGCAGCAGGCCTGGGTCACTGTGACCCACCGGCGGGTACTCTCGTGCTGGGTCACTGTGACTCACCGGAGGGTACACGAGGCTGCATTAGTAGAGCTGGTGGTACAGCGCAGGGTAGGGCTCCGGCAGCAACGAGCCACCTCTAGTTTTGAGTCATTGTGACTCACTTGTGCTGGGTCACTGTGACCCATTGACGGGTGATCTAGTGCTGGGTCACTGTGAGTGTGATCCACCGGAGGGTACTCTTAAGTTGGGTCACTGTGACCCACCGGCGGGTAATCTGGTGCTGGATCATTGTGACTTGTGCTGGGTCACTGTGACCCATTGACGGGTAATCTGGTGCTGGGTCATTGTGATTTGTGCTGGGTCACTGTGACTCACCGGAGAGTACACGAGGCCGCACTGGTAGAGCTGGTGGTAGAGCGCAGGGTAGGGCTTCGGCAGCAGCGGGCCACCTATAGTTTTGAGTCATTGTGACTCACTTGTGCTGGGTCACTGTGACCCACCGGCCGGTATTCTTATGCTGGGTCACTGTGACTCACCGGAAGGTAAACCAGGCCACACTGGTAGAGCTGGTGGTAGAGCACAGGGTAGGGTTTCGGCAGCAACGGGTCTTCTATCGTTCTGGGTCACTGTGACCCACCGGCGGGTAATCTGGTGCTGGGTCATTGTGACTTGTGCTGGGTCACTGTGACTCACCGGAGGGTTCACAAGCCCGCATTAGTAGAGCTGGTGGTACAGCGCAGGGTAGGGCTCCAGGAGCAACGAGCCACCTATCGTTCTGGGTCACTGTGACTCACCGGCCGGTACTCTTATGCTGGGTCACTGTGACCCACCGGCGGGTAATTTGGTGCTGGATGATTGTGACTTGTGCTGGGTCACTGTGACTCACCGGAGGGTTCACAAGCCCGCATTAGTAGAGCTGGTGGTACAGCGCAGGGTAGGGCTCCAGGAGCAACGAGCCACCTATCGTTCTGGGTCACTGTGACTCACCGGCCGGTACTCTTATGCTGGGTCACTGTGACCCACCGGCGGGTAATTTGGTGCTGGATGATTGTGACTTGTGCTGGGTCACTGTGACTCACCGGAGGGTTCACAAGCCCGCATTAGTAGAGCTGGTGGTAGAGCGCAGGGTAGATTCCAGCAGCAACCGCTATAAATACCTAAGTGTACGGGCCATTGTAACTCACTTGCGCTGGGTCACTGTGACCCATTGGCGGGTGGTCTCGTGCTGGGTTACAAAGATAAAAATGTTTGGGATGCGTAACTCTGTCTAGCTCGCATAAATATTTATAACTATGTATATTTTAAAGCCTGTAAACCTTTGAAAAAGAGGCTGACAATAGTGACTGAGTTTCTTGCGCTGCTTCTTCTCAGCACTGGCCCATTTATTGTCCAGAAGCAGTGGTAGGGTTAATACTGGGACGTGTAAAAGTGCTTTTTTAAAGCCTATTTGCAGAAATAAATGAGTTTTATGAGTTTATTTTATGTGACTCACCGGAGGGTAGACGAGGCCGCACTGGTAGAGCTGGTGGTAGAGCGCAGGGTAGGGCTCCGGGAGTATCAGCTTCCCGCCCAGAGGCACCAGCGGGCCGCCCGCCCATTGCGCCGCCTCTTGGTACTGGAAGCAAATGAATGCAATTACGGATTTGTCAAACTGGATGCGGGCTGCGTTTACTTTGACCTGACCACAGACCTGTCATGTCCAGACCAGACCAGACCGCATTTAAAGTCCGGTCGCCGAGCAGATAGAATTTCATCCAATGACCCCAAGCGTCGCGCTCGCACACTCACTGCGGGCGCCCGTCGCACAGTCGCGACAGCAATACAATAATTACGCGCGAGCGATAAGGATGGGTAGCTTGGGGTCATTCGACGAAATTGTATCTGCTCGGCGACCGGACTTTAGTGTGATATGTCCTTTAAATGATTTACAAAATAATATTTTTATTTAGTTACATTTTTCCACTAAATTACAGACAGTCCACAAGGTAGACGTAAACATAAGTGTATAAACGAATTAAATTGAATCGATTCGTCTTTGGTATGTTTATCTACGAAAAAAACAAAGCAAGTAGTCGAATAAGTTAGCACTTGAAGACAGTGGGAATATACAACTTTTGTAGCCTTATGACCCTCCTGCTCTCAAAGTCCACAATACAACTCACCGGGTACTGTATGTGTGGCTGCGGTATGATGACGTTGCCTACAGGGTAGGCAGGCGGTAATACCGCTTGCGGGATCACCACATCTTGAACCTTATCCCCTAGCCTCAAGGTGCACAATACAACTCACCGGGTACTGTATATGCGGCTGCGGTATGATGACGTTGCCTACAGGGTAGGCAGGTGGGAGCAACGCTTGCGGGACCAACACATCTTGAACCTTACCACCTAGCCTCAAGGTCCACAATACAACTCACCGGGTACTGTATATGCGGCTGCGGTATGATGACGTTGCCTACAGGGTAGGCAGGCGGGAGCAACGCTTGCGGGACCAACACATCTTGAACCTTACCACCTAGCCTCAAGGTCCACAATACAACTCACCGGGTACTGTATATGCGGCTGCGGTATGATGACGTTGCCTACAGGGTAGGCAGGCGGGAGCAACGCTTGCGGGACCAACACATCTTGAACCTTACCACCTAGCCTCAAGGTCCACAATACAACTCACCGGGTACTGTATATGCGGCTGCGGTATGATGACGTTGCCTACAGGGTAGGCAGGCGGGAGCAACGCTTGCGGGACCAACACATCTTGAACCTTACCACCTAGCCTCAAGGTCCACAATACAACTCACCGGGTACTGTATATGCGGCTGCGGTATGATGACGTTGCCTACAGGGTAGGCAGGCGGGAGCAACGCTTGCGGGACCAACACATCTTGAACCTTACCACCTAGCCTCAAGGTCCACAATACAACTCACCGGGTACTGTATATGCGGCTGCGGTATGATGACGTTGCCTACAGGGTAGGCAGGCGGGAGCAACGCTTGCGGGACCAACACATCTTGAACCTTACCACCTAGCCTCAAGGTCCACAATACAACTCACCGGGTACTGTATATGCGGCTGCGGTATGATGACGTTGCCTACAGGGTAGGCAGGCGGGAGCAACGCTTGCGGGACCAACACATCTTGAACCTTACCACCTAGCCTCAAGGTCCACAATACAACTCACCGGGTACTGTATATGCGGCTGCGGTATGATGACGTTGCCTACAGGGTAGGCAGGCGGGAGCAACGCTTGCGGGACCAACACATCTTGAACCTTACCACCTAGCCTCAAGGTCCACAATACAACTCACCGGGTACTGTATATGCGGCTGCGGTATGATGACGTTGCCTACAGGGTAGGCAGGCGGTAATACCGCTTGCGGGACCAACACATCTTGAACCTTATCTCCTAGCCTCAAGGTCCACAATACAACTCACCGGGTACTGTATATGCGGCTGCGGTATGATGACGTTGCCTACAGGGTAGGCAGGCGGTAATACCGCTTGCGGGACCAACACATCTTGAACCTTATCTCCTAGCCTCAAGGTCCACAATACAACTCACCGGGTACTGTATGTGTGGCTGCGGTATGATGACGTTGCCTACCGGGTAGGCAGGCGGTAATACCGCTTGAGGGATCTCCATTTGCCCGTACGGTAGGTTGTAGCTGGAAAATAATAGAATAGAATATATTTTATTGTTTAAGATATGGTTAACTGGAAAACAATGCCCATTGGCATTAAGCTTGCCTTGTATACCTACTATTTGCCATTAAAGATGAAATGAATTAAATAAATAAATATTATTACAGTGTTTTGTACAATATCCATTAACTTCGATAAGTTTTTCAGCTCATCGAAATAAAAAATTTTCATTATGGACACATTTTTTTCTATTTTATTAGCTTGTTCAGTTTTATCGTTTATTTGTGAAAAATAATAAATAATATTTTTCTCTTGTGACAGCAAACGATCTGTTTTCATAACAATTAACAGTTCAACGATTAAGGCTGGGTTGCACCATCTGACTTTAACTTTAAAAAACGTCAAAAATCTGTCAAATTCCGTACAAAAACACCTGTTATTCAAACGATCTATATCCACGAAGACGCGCCCCAGCAATGTTTGGTCCCGGCCGCGCGGGGTGCGGGGAGTGTGGTCCGAGCAATCCGTAAGGCATTACTGTAGTGTGCGTGTGCACTCATGGATCATTCAGCGTGTACCGATAACACTCAAACATTAGCGGAAGAATGGTAGGGCGCGTCTTCGTGGATGAAACGATCTATATCGTTATAGTTACGGTTAAAGTTAGGTGGTGCAACTCAGCCTAAGAGTTCGTGTTTGAAGAACACAGTTTCATAGAAAACACATAGAGTATTAATTTATCTACGTACCTTCTCATAGCGTTGGGATCGACGCACGCGCCGCACTGCGCCGCGTAATCAACCGCTGCGTACGGGTAACTGGGATCTGTAGAAAATGTACACGCATCTTAATATCACCACAGAATAATAATAAGTACTACGTACAGAAGATTTTAATTAAAAAAATGTGTCATTAACAATATGGTGTAATTTAGCCTGTCTCAAGAGTCAAGCACCATTTTGTTGACAAACGTCAGTGATCGGCACTGCGCCGAAGCTATAGGGCTGACTTCGGTAAAATGATGTGACGTGAGGTGCCAAACTGCGGAAAATGGCGGAGGAAATACATAATTTAGCATGAATTATCATGAATAATATTAACTACTTATTTACCTCCCAGTGTCTTGAGGCAATTTAAAAAGTACATTCTGTGTTTTTATTATTATTTAGGCAGTTAAATACTGCACAGTATTTAGTACACCATTTTCTTTATTTTCTTCCATCATACACAAGAATACGCGTGCGAGAGTCAATGTTCGCTCGTATGTGAGGCCTTGTCGAATAGTATCCTGTAGGTGGGCCATCGTGCGTGTTTTGTTTTCGATGTAAACTCGCGGAGATGAACAGGCCTGATATCACCACTACAGATCACACAAACAAAATGGAGATGTGAAAAGGGGGCGGGGCCGGTGTCGCAGCGATATGCCCAAAAACAGAACACATTGCTCGCGACAGCAATATGCCATGCAGTTGACGTTATGTGTTATGTTCATATTTCATTGCTTGCGTAGTACTAAAGATTATTCGAACGTTGAGAACTGATACCGCAGTGAATAATGAGCATATTTAAATTAACAGAATACCGTGACCGCGTATGTAGTAGCTTTAAGTACATTACTTGTATCCTGGTATGCGAACGAATAGCCGCACTTATTGCAATGTGTGCTTGACACACACTCTTCGTAAGGTATTGTTTTTATTTTGATTACTTTGTGTGTGTGAATTTCTAAAGCGACACTGGGTTTTGAACTCAGCGCATTGCTTGGCATCTCTCTAGATCTCTATGATCACCACCCTTATTAACCTCATCGTCTTCATTATAATCATCATCATCATCATCATTTCAGCCACAGGACGTCCACTGCTGAACATACACCTCCCCCAATGATTTCAAAATTGACCGGTTGGTAGCTGCCTGCATCTACACTCCCCGCGTTCGTCCCGTCCGTACTCAATCCATTTAACTCAATCAGGTTGTAAGTTACTATCCGTTCGCTTTAAGTTTGCCGCTGGCGATATGACGTCACTCGAAGGGAAGCGTCTATAACTTTAACAAACTATATTTAAAATATTTTTTATTTATTATTATTGATAAAAATTGTGTATTTGCGTAAAATAAGACACATTAATTGCGTTTAATCACTAACTAATTGCGTTAAATCGCGGTTGAGGGAGGGGACGCGCATTCCACGGACCGGCAAACTTACCGCGAACGGGTAGTAGGCGTTTTTTAAGCAGTAGGACAAATGGCACAGTAATAAATAAATAAATAAATCTTTGGACAATTTCACACAGCGCCAGCTAGCCCCAAAGTAAGCAACTTAATGCTTGTGTTATGGGTGCTAGCTTAACGGATATACTACTTATATACTTTTTTTTTTAATACATAAATACAGTGCATACCGATTCTGAAGGTAGGCTCTTGGTGGGGCGGTGACGTCATCTGCTTGGCGTCTTCCGGCGGACCCAGCACTTGCTGATACACCGGCATCGTCGGCTCCTGTGGGTCATACAGTTATGTATTCAAAAGCAAAAATATTTATTCAATTTAAACCACAGGGTTGCCAGGTCCAAAATCACAAAAGCCGGACTTTGTGCTTCATTTGGCCGGACATTTTACCCTAAAAGCCGGACTTGTGACGGGGGGGTGCAATAGCATCGGTTGCTAACCAACATCCTGATGCGTGCGCTTCATATGATTCTGTGGTTCGACTTTCGCTTGGCGCGGCAACCAAATAAAAAGCCTAACAAAAGCCGGACAGGCCGGACAAGGCAATATTTGGCCGGACAAGTCCCTAAAAAGCCGGACGCCTGGCAACCCTAACCACAAGCGGCACTTATGAACGTCAAAATATAGTAAATAATAAAAAAAGAAAAGGTAGCCCTTATGGGGCACTTTACATGTTTCACTATCTTTTGGGCCCTACCAGCGTTTCGAGACAAACATATGGCAAGTGCTGAGAAGAAACGCCGGAACAAACTCATTCACTCACTATTAGTTTGTCACATGGATATTTTATACAGGTTGTTTGTGAAAAATCACGGACTACGCAAGCGTATCTTACACCTGGGCAAATAAATCCTAAGCTCACAGGATGTAAAACATATCGCCCCCAAACGATACTGCACTATTAGCTCTAAATAGATGCAGGACTCGGAGGCAATAAAGTAACAAACGTCCAACTTTTAAAAATCCTTTTTTTTCCATACTATCGAAATATCTATCCTGGTCATCACAAAAATCGGCCCACCTACGTTTTACAGGAAAACTCGTTTCTACTGACACAATCATGCCCCAACAATATTGGTGTTATTTGAAAACCCAATAAATATCCTTTAAGAAAAACACATTTAATTTTCATAATAAACGATTTAAACGATTAACATATACAATAAATATGACTTGAAAAAAGACCTCACTTTGGGCTCACCTCTGGGATCAATTAGACCAATTTTTATGGTTATAAAACCAAATAATGATCTCACGTGTCCTCTTTAACAGATTGATAGCGATTAATCCCAACTTAACAATTTTATAGCCATAAAAGTTGGCTCAAGCTTAACTAACTATTTTTTGAAGAAGTGATTCTGGATTCTTCTACAGACACATTTTTGGGGTAAAAACCTTTCCTTTAATGAAATGAAGTTTAGAACTAGGCTTTTAAATGGTGCCAATATTGATGGGAAGTGGGGATGCATACGTTTGAAAGTGCTTGTCGCGGGAGGGTCGATTTTTGTGATGACCAGTGTATTTGAATGTACCGTGTTGTTGGAAATAAATGGAATTCGAATAAAAAAATACACCACTCATTGTCGTTTTTGGAGTAAAAGTTCACTTTAATTTCAGGCTATGTATTTGATATGATTTATAAATTACTAGCTTTTGCCCGCGGCTTCACAAAATTCGAAATTTAGTTTTTCACAGATCGTCATAAATAAATAATAAATATTTGTAGGATTATTAGTCATATTATTATTAATGTAGATGACTATTTGGAAAAACATATTTTTGTCTGCATACCGAATATCATAAACAAATATTTCGCTCTAACATTTATTAATCATTTCCTGTTAAATTAATAATTTACTAACCTCAAATTAAAGAAAAGTACAGTACATGACGCACTGTCATTGTGGATTATACATATTAAGGTGCTCACTCACCTGGAGCATTTGCTTGTAACGTTACTTCGAGCATTATGTAAGTGACACGAACCGAGCATTACAATGGGCAACCTGTAAGAGCCCTTTCTCACGGCAATCCAGTTTTAAGAGATCCTGCATTATAAAACTGTAGCCTTATTCACGTAACAAAACTTCAACGACAACAAAACACTCGAGTTGCGATCCTATCGAGTAATCGTTATATCGAAATGACCCTTGTGAATACGGATTTAGAACTGTTTTTCAATGGGACGACGTAACAAAACTTCAATGACAACAAATCGCTGAGTTGCGACTCCTATCGAGTAATCGTTATATCAAAATGACCCTTGTGAATAAGGATTTAGAACTGTTTTTCAATGGGACGACTTCTGAACGTCAGCGAGATCTTGACTGTCAAAATACGTGAATTAGGCCATCACTGGACTTGTGTGTTCAAACCGAACGGCAGTGTCCAGTTTTTTGCAGGCACGGTGTAAAATGAGAAAACTGAATAGGAAATTCGAACATCGGTTTTGTGCGTGGCACTGCAAACGGGATATTCGTGTGAATGTTTAGTGTTCATACATACTGTGTTTTGTAAAACAACGCCCGTCGTGTAGTATACACGACACTGATGCCAAAAAAAATTGTGCTCGGTGGTGTAGCGGGGTAACCGGGGGTGGTGCGGGCGGTAACAAGACTCAAAAGTTTTAGGAGACGTTTGAACAAGGTCTTTTACTAATAAAGTAATAGTTAAAACTTTATTTATATTTTTCTTGTAACTACTTACCACACCCTGTATACTACTTACAAAACGGGATGCTGCAAAAAACGGGAGGTGCCCGAGGGAAAGAGCTCTAATGGGAAATCATTTACTTCTTCTTCTTCTTTTCGTGTCGACAACAAACCTACACAGTGTCAGCCCAAAACTCCGCCACAAGAGTGGCGTTGTCAGTAGCACTCATCAAATCCTCCTGAGTGCAGTTGCTTGGGCACTCAGGGCATGACATCAGGTGCTTCATCGACTGGGGAACAAAACCGCACCTGCACTCCATGCTCAAGCCATCCAAGAATCCCCACCTGGCCAGATTGTCCTTACTACGGCCAACCTGCGTCCATTTACTAATTTTTCGTTAATCTGACTTAATGAAAAATACTTTATTTTTTGAACAAGAAATAAAGACGTCGAAAAAGAGGTATGGAATTTTGAATTTTTGCTTGCATTCATAACGATGTTGTAATGTATTTCCACCTTAATCTATGTGTTACTCACAATGCGACATTGGTTGATATATGGGTACCCCTGATGCATCGTAGGGTAAACCACATTGTTGATTGACATCGGCCCTGTGAACAAATTTTTGTGGTTATTCCCACTTTCTTTATTGACTATTCCCACCTCTCGTTCCCACCGCTGCAACTCCTGTGTAGCCAGGATCTACAGCTTGATCGCCAATAAAACCCAACCAGTGAAGGTCAAGTTTGTCCCGGGGGAAAGTTAAACTGTCATTTGACCCGCAACGAAATTAATCAGAAGAACATAGGAGGAGTTCGAACTTCAGCTTGCTCATCCTCCATTTGTCTTTGATAAAGAGAGAGTCGTGTTGGCAGTGGGGACCTGATGATGGTGACGATAATGATGATTTAGTGTACTTTCGAAAACCAAAGTCACCGACATAGCCCGCAGAATTGCTAAAATAAAGTGGCAGTGGGCGAGGCACATAGCTCGTAGAGCTGACGGCCGCTGGGACAGAAAAGTTCTCGAGTGGCGACCACGGGCCGGAAGACGTAGCGTGGGCAGGCCCGTCACTAGGTGGACCGACGATCTGGTGAAGGTCGCTGGACGAGCCTGGATGCGGGACCGGTAGTTATGGAAATCCTTGGTCCCGAGGCCTTTGACCAGCAGTTCAAATTCAAATAGTTTATTCAGTACATTACATCAGTACATTCCAGGACACTTATACACGTCCCAAATACAGCTTGCCCTACCACCACTTCGGGACAACATATGGGCTGGTGCTGAGAAGAAGTGGCGGAAGAAACTCATGCCCGTTTTCACCATCAATCCCTAATTTTTAAGTGACCCCTCGTTCGTTCGTTTAGGCCAAATGATGTCCAATGCTGGACAAAGGCCTCCTTCAAGGTTTTCCACAATGCACGGTCCTGCGCTGCCCGCATCCAGGATCTTTCCGCGACCTTTACCAGATCGTCGGTCCACCTAGTAGGAGGCCTGCCCACGCTACGTCTTCCAGCCCGTGGTCGCCACTCGAGAACTTTTCTGCCCCAACGGCCATCGTCTCTACGAGCTATGTGCCCCGCCCACTGCCACTTGATTTTAGCAATTCTGCGAGCTATGTCGGTCACTTTGGTTCTCCTGCGGATCTCCTAATTTCTGATTCGATCACGCAGGGAATTGCTAAGTGACCCCTATGAAAACAAAATTCCTGTTACCTATGATACAATAAGGGTCACTTAAAAATTAGGGATTGATGGTGAAAACGGGCATCAGTCACCTTTGTCGCGGACAGTGGTCATCATTTGGCTGAAGCGAAGTGTACTTACTTAAGTATGGGTCTGGTATAGGCACGGGCGTGGCTTTCGCTTGCGCCATGCTCTGGAGAGCCAACTCCGTCGGCTGGCACTGTTGGCTTTCAGGCGGCGACGTTACCTGCAGGATACATGGACTTTTAGGGATATAAATAAAGAAAAGAAAGAAGAAAAAAAATTACTTTATTTTGGCAACAACAAATTCAGGAAACAAAGAAATACACAAAAAAAACCAGGTTGCCAAAAAAGGTCACCCACTCAGTAACATCTTGACAGTGTGACTGCCAAGACACTGATATCATATTAAATCAAATACATTTTATTCAATTTAGATCACTAATGGCACTTATGAACGTCAAAATACAGTAAAAAAAGGTAGCCCTTAAGGTAACGTGACCATTTATTTTCTGTGCCAGAGCGGGACAACTGAGGAATAGTTCTAAAAAAAAACCTGCGGAATTATAAAATAAAACAAAGTTTTGGGAGTTTTACAAGTTTATAGAAGATTGAATAACACAAATCAAAGCACTAAACACAAAACAGTTAAATAGTGGGGTGACTTCTATGTCGTATTTTTGTATTTGTCGGCGGAACAAATTTGTTTTAGAATATCGTATCTTGTTTTTAGATAACTATGGAACTCACATGATTTATTAATATTTATTTTCGTAATCAACATAGCTTTCATTACTGCTACACTTAGCTGGGTTTTGACACTCGTCCACATTTTGTTCATTTGAGAAAAAACTCTTTCGACTGGTGCGTTACTTCCTGGCAGACACATAACGATTCGCACTGTGTCGCCCGCGCTGTAAGTTGTTACATTTAAAAACGATAGATGCATTCTTAAAGCTAAAGCGGGACGTTTTTGCTCTTGCGGGGGACAGCGGGACAGACAGTCTGAAAGCGGGACGTATGGTCACGTTACCTTAAGGGGAACTTTACATGTCTCCTTATGTTTTGAGCCCTACCAGCGCTTCGAGACAAACATATGGCAAGTGGGGGGGGGGGGGGGGCATAAATGGGGGTAGCACTACTAAAAATAAAGCAAGAAAAAAAGAAATAAAGTAACACAGGCGGTAGGTACGTAGTGGTTAGCTAGTAAAGTCAAAAGTAGTTTATTCTGCAAATAGGCTTTTAAAAAGCATTTTTACACGATAATTTAAAGTGATAGAACATGTCACGTCAGATGTAGGTATAATGAATTAATCATAAAATTTAAACATATTATTATAAGTGACCTCATTAAGGAATAGTTTTCCTGTTAACTCGTATTAGTAATATGATAATTATTATATTACATAGCAACAATCCTGTGATGATTGTATATTGTATTTATTATATTGTAACGATTACCTAATATAGTTTCATGTACATAAATCTACACTAATGTGTAGGTCTCTATGTAAAGAAATGTCATCTAACCTAATGTATGCTAAAGTTGTTAAATAAACTTTTATTATTATTTATTTATTTATTTATTATAAAGAAGAAATATTTCATTGTTAGTTTGAAGACTTTGAAAGGATTAGGGTCCGAAACTACTGGACCGATTTGAAAAATTCTTCAAAATAGTATATTATTCAAAACTCCGCTGTTTTCTGCCACCTGATTTCATTTCATCCTAGTCAATTTTTATTAGTAAAAATGATAATAGAAATAGCGTAGTTTGGATTCCCTTTTGACTACGAAACACTAAAAAAACTGACTTACCTCATCAGTTCTGACTGCGTACTGGTTATACTGAATCTCGTGGCTGTCTTCATTGGCTTTCGCTTCTACACTCTGAGCCAACTGATTCGCTGGCTCAAACTGTGGCGTTCTCTGACTGGCCGGCTCAAACTGCGGCGTTCTCTGATTGGTGGACTCAAACTGAGGCGTTCTCTGACTGGTCAGCTCATATGGCTGGGTTCTTTTAAGGTTTGTGTCAAACTGCTGTGATATCTGATTATTTGGGTCAAATTGCTGCGTTCTCTGATTGTTTTGGTCAAACTGGTGCGTTCTCTGAGTGGCCGGGTCAAACTGCTGAGCTGCCTGATTGTTAGGGTCAAACTGATGCACTTTCTGATTGGTTGGGTCATACTGGTGAGCTATCTGATTAATTGAGTCAAATTGCTGCGTTCTCTGACTAGTTGTGTCAAAATGCTTAGTTTTCTGATTGTTTGTGTCAAATTGCTGCGTTCTCTGACTGTTTGCGTCAAACTGCTGCGTTTTCTGATTGTTCGGGTCAAATTGCTGCGTTCTCGGACTAGCTGAGTTAAACTGCTGCCCGCTCTGATTGGCCACCGCCTCGTAAGCTTGATTCTGATCGGCCAGCGTATCATATTGTGCCCCCTGATCGGCCACCGTTTCAGGCTGCTCATAACTTTCATAGCTCTCGTACGCCAATTGGGGCGAATATTGTGTGTCACATTCAAAATTGTTCTCAGCTGACTTTTGTATGTCTTTTTCTGAATCTTGGTTGTTTGACTCGTAGTTATTCTTGCATGGGCTCAGGGGCTCTTGCTTTTCGTCTGACGTATGCTGTAAAGATAATAACAATAAATCTTTGGACAATCTCACACACCGCTAGCCCCAACGTAAGCTACTTATATGCTAGTTATGTTATGTTATGCCATGCCAAAAGAACTTTCCATTCATCGCCTTTCGCGCGCTGTCAACTGCGAGGCGAGGCGTTTACGTTACGGTGCGGATAAGTGTGCGTTGCTGTATGGAGTTTCTTACAAAGAATACTGACCGCTTCTAGTTGATACGGTTACGATCCCTTTCCGTGTTGATAAGTGTACTACGTCATTAAATGACAATTGAAACTAGTTTCAACGTGCGTTTAACAGAACAGACGGTGAAACGCAACTGCAACGAAACTGAGTACTTTTGAGTTGCATCTAAGTTTCTGCCATAGCGTCCGTTGAGAGACCACACATGACGCGACCAGTTTGTAACTTTCAGTTTCAGTTTCATTCATCAGAATCATCACAAAGTTGCAGTTGCGTTTCACCGTCTGTTCTGGGCCTAAGTGTTTAGGGTCGATGATGATGATGATGATGATGAGTGTTACCTTATCAGCGTCCCTTTGACAGGCGTCGTGTTGGCGGCACTCGCAGCAACATTTGTTGCGGGTCTCTTCCGGCGGTGGGCAGTCGCACTCTGGAGGTTAGCAAACATTTATTTGTTGCACACTTACATAAAATTGCTGACCAAGTTACATTTACGGGACTACTCCCACCTCTCGTTCCCACCGCTGCAACTCCTGTGTAGCCAGGATCTAAAGCTTGACCGCCAATAAAATCCAACCAGTGAAGGTCAAGTGTGCCCCGGGGAAAGTTAAACTGTCATTGGACCGCAACGAAATTAATCAGAAGAACATAATATCAGGTAAAGTTTGAACTCAAACGTTCGACTTCCTTCCAGAGTGCAAAGCGGATGACAGGAGACAAAACAAAGGTTAAGTAACACTTAAGAAAAGATATGCACCACGGCGCAGGACCGGTCTTTGTGGAAATCCTTGGGGGAGGCCTTTGTCCAGCAGTGGACGTCTTTCGGCTGAAACGAACGAACGAACGAACGAATGACCACGGACATTACGTTACAATATTTAACAATGTAATAATAAAAAAAAGAATAATACGAGCAGAGTTGCGGCAAAACGTCTTCGTCTCAGCATATTATTATCTCACAATCTAATGCTAAAAAAATAATATTTAATTAAATAATAGATTTTATTTACCTCCGTGATCTATAAAGGAGTCCTGTTTCTCCAGCTTGCCTCTTTTTTTGTCGTTTTGGTTGATCTGTAACAAAAAACAAAATATTGTTAAAAAAATCAAACGCAAAATGTAACCTCTGTGGTCTAGCGCAGTGTTAATGAAGTTTTTTGTTACTTTCTTTTTGCTGTTTTTGGTTTAGATTCAAAGTTGTAATTAGGTACTATATTATGTTATTGTATTGTGTGAAGTTCACGGGTTGCTTACATTATAATATTATGCATGCTGTGGTTATCGTTTGTGTGGGAGCAGTTAGCTAGATACCTTTGGCTTAATTGTTTATTTTTTAATTGTGTTTATTAAACAAATAAATATATAAATAAAGAAGACAATTTTTCGGACATTGCATTTTATTGAAGAAGCGGCTAGATGGGGATTTCGTAGCTAGATGATAGCTACGAAATCCCCATTTAGCTAGAATGTCTAGTTTTTCAAAATATTTTTTTGAAAATTGACTACTTTTAATCGGGTAATATTTAAAAACGATTTTCTGGTAAACTAAACATGTTAACCCATTACAATGTTCGGTACATAGATGGAGTATCTTATTCTACGTATTTGAAAGCTAAAAGAATCTCGTAGCTTTCTCGGATCCAAATATAAGACTGTTAATCGATTTTATATAATTTATCAAAAATTCCGCTGTATTGGGAAAAGTTATTTAAACTAAAATGATCCTCTTTACTTCCCAAACATGACATAGAAAGTTTAAAGTACAGGGTGTCTCGAAAACAATGGATAACCCTGTAACCATCGATAGGCCTCGCCATGGTCTCCCTACCGTCCAATTTAGACCCCAGTAAAAATATCACCGTTTTCAAGATTTTTAAGTTTTTGTGCATTTTTAGAAAATTGCCACCTGCGATTACTTTTTCTCATGCCATTTATACAAATGGAGGATACTTTTCAATCTTGTTTTTTTCCTTATCACAGGGGATAGTTGGGCTATTAAAAGAAAAGATTAAAGTTCAACAAACTACTTAGTTTAAAAGTATGAAAATTTTAAGAAATTGTAGAAAAGAAGGAAAAATTAATTCATTGTCTTGCATGCAGAGACCATGACGAGGCCTATCGATGGTTACAGGGTTATCCATTGTTTTTAGGACATCCTGTATATTAGGTACTTCAGTGATCGAAAACCAGATTCCTACCTTTAACTCGAACGGGTTGTATAGGCTATACAGGGTTAGTGAGAAACCACACATTTTGCCGCATCACTGTACACATGTGGTATGCAGCGCCGCAATACGGCACCGTCTCGCTCAATCGAAGTGCGGCGTGCCTGCGGTGCGGCGCCGGAATGCAGTGTCTGGCATATCATTGATTTTTATACGCTCCTGCATATAACGCCGCAGCGACATCGTTCCGGCGCCGCGCCGCGACCGCACCGCACCGTGTGGCTTCTGTAGGTATTTGTAAAACACCGGCAACCTCGCAGGAGTAGATGGCAGAGATCATACACTACATTTGTTTAAAGAATTGAACGTAACTCAATACATTAAAAGTTTTGAATATTTGAACAAAAAATATTTTCCATTTTTCATAGGACTGTCTGGACATATTCGTTCGTTCGTTCGTTTCAGCCGAAAGACTACACATTATTTATTATTGTTATTGGACATATTATGTCTCATTTATAAACGAAATAATGATGTGACATTCGTTTGCTTAGTCTATCTTGGTGAGGCGCGTAGATTTACAAACATTAGAGCGATAAATTAAATTTTATTTTAGTATGAAAAAATAACTCCTATTTAAGAGGTATACGAGTAAACTTGAACATTTTAATAAGTTACTTTTTGTTAACTTGCATTTATTTATACGTGCATGAAATATATGCATTTTGGGCAGCTACGACCGCCTTACATTTGGTATTTTTTACGTAAAAATCAAAGCAATTAAAGCATTCGACAACTATACACGTCTTTTAATAAATAACATCAGCGGTTGTCTGACATTCTGAAATCAGTCTTATATTTTATTTTGACACTACATTTTATAAGAGGAGTAAGGTATAAAAAAGAAAAGTCCATATTGTGTTAATTTATTTATATTATTAATCTTATGAAAATCAGTTTTAGTACGTGCACATCATCTTAATGTTATTATCAAAATTGTCGGTTGACATTATAAAAGTTGTTTATATCAGTACAATAGTAATGGCCTCCGTAAGTATTCACGGCCTCTAGACTGTAACATTCGTTACAAATTCGTGATCGTTTGATTTGATTCGTTTGATTTGATTTGATCGTTTTGTGCTTCCAGTCAACACAAGTTACAGTCTAGAGCAGTGGTTCTTAACCGGTGGTCCGCGGACCACTGGTGGTCCCTGGAGGCATTCCAAGTGGTCCACGAACACATCGTAATAAACAAGTGACGTGACGTGATGAGTCGAGTCAACACAACGCAAACGGCGCACAGTGGGCGAGAAATCGTAGGAGTAGGAATTTGAAATTCATAGGATTTTGAAAAAAAAAAAAAATGGTCCCTGTCAAGACAGAAATTTGGTAAAATGGTCCCTCGTGACTTAAAGGTTAAGAACCACTGGTCTAGATAATATGTAGATACCGACATCATTCTGTGTATTTATTTGTGTTTTATATGAACGCTCATCATCATCACTTTAGCCACAGGTAATCTACTGGTTATCATAATCCACTATTTCCGATCCGCTTTCAAGTTCATGACATGTTTCACCTATCTTTATTTTACCTATTGGACAATAATCATTGTAAACAATATCACTCAAAGGCAAAGGGGTAGGTGACCAGTTTACGGGGGCAGGTGTCTGCGGCGAGCTATAAGCACAGAATAAGTAATAGTACAGGTACAGAAGGATTACTCCGCAAGACGATTTAAATAAATGCGAGTCTTGCTACGACGCGATACAGTGGAATTCAGCTCGCACAGCACTACGTACCTACAATTTTATTCACCTACAAGTTTTGTCTCTTTCTATCGCGTGCCTCTGAACTCTTCTTACGCTGTTAGGGTTGCTGTCTAGTAGTGTCTAGTAAAAAAATAATTAATCTACTTATTTGTAATGAGGTACGTATGTAGGTATAGGTAAGTACGCATTCATTATGGAAAACCTTGGGAGAGGCCTTTTTCCAGCAACCTCTTCCGTAGTATATGTTATAATTGCGCGCGTTATACGGCCAGCCATTAGAGCTTGGGGCCGAGTCTGCGGTGGCGATCATGGTGATGCACCATGCCAATACTGCAGCTAGCTTCAGCATCTTTCCTGTGAACATTTGGTTCTATAAATCTTTTGATCGGTTATAATATAAATAAATGAAACATACTCCTAGTCTCCTACTCGTACTTCT
This sequence comes from Ostrinia nubilalis, assembly GCF_963855985.1. Taxonomy (NCBI): domain Eukaryota; kingdom Metazoa; phylum Arthropoda; class Insecta; order Lepidoptera; family Crambidae; genus Ostrinia; species Ostrinia nubilalis. Next base: position 7,499,973 of record NC_087114.1, on the reverse strand, counting down.
ATCAAACATTGCATGAAAGGTTGGCTAGGCAAGACGCTTATCCTTATGTTATATCATATCTGTTCAATGAGCAAACGGATGGTTCAGTATTTATGTTTGTTCCGTTTATTCTTGCATTAGCCTTAGGAAATACAAATGTAATGGGTACCATTCGATTGATCAGCTTATTTATTATTTAATGACAGAAAGAATGAACAGAATAAAATATTTGGTCAGCTACAATGGCTACATGGTCAGCTTTTCCAAACTGGTTTGTAATTAATATCATACTGAACTGCACTAAATTATTTTGGTCAACAGAAATATTTATAATATTTAGGCCCACTGTATTGGGACTCCACGAACAAGACGGGATAGAATTAAAAGGCAGCGCATGATTGGGAAAGCCGCACCCAAGTAACGGGATGCAGAATAATATAAAAAAGATTAAGCAAATCACAACTAACCAAAGTTTGCTTGCCAAACTTTGGGTACTCCTGGGCAGGTAATAGTATACTTAGGAATTCCTACGGGAACGGGAATTAGCGGGAAAATCCTTTTGTATGAAAAATCTAAACCGCTTAAGTTAGACGCTTGAAATTTGGCATGCAGGTACCTTAGTAAAATTAAAGCTTAGTTACAACAGGATATTGCAAAATTCCCACGGGAACGGGAGTTAGCGGGAAAAAACATTTGTATGAAAAAATCTAAACCGCGTAAGATAGATGAAGGGGGTAAAAAGGGGTCCACGCGTACGAAGATCGCGGGCGGCCGCTAGTTTTAGGAATAAACTATTTAAATACATACAATTTTGTATAGAACCCTTGGTGCGCTGGTCAATTTTATCACATGGCCGGTTTTTTTAAATATATTTCATATCCCAAAGGGTCAAAGGACCAAAATAAATTAAAAATCAAATGTATAATTTTTTAGACCATACCATTTGTGATACACCCACTTTATAAGAGTGGCGCCCATTTCGTAATTGATCAGGAACAATTTGTTTACTCCTCGACTGCTTGCCATACTTTGGTTAGTTGTGATTTGCTTAATATTTTTATATTCTTCTGCCTCGCCTTATCCCGTTACTTGGGCGCGGCTTTCCCAATTATGCGATGCCGTTTAATTCTATCCCGAACGTTTTGTTTGTGGAGTCTCAATACTGTGGGCTTAAATATTTATAAATATTTCTGTTGACCAAAATAATTTAGTGCAGTTCAGTATGATATTAATCACAACCCAGTTTGGAAAAGCTGACCATGTAGCCATTGTTTCTGACCAAATATTTTATTCTGTTCATTCTTTCTTTCATTAAATAATAAATAAGCTTATCAATCAAATGGTACCCATTACATTTGTATTTCCTAAGGCTAATGCAAGGATAAAGGGAACAAACATAAATACTGAACCATCCGTTTGCTCATAGAATAGATATGATATAAACGCATAGGGATAAGTGTCTTACCTAGCCAACCTTTCATGAAATGTTTGATAGAAGTACGAGTAGGAGTATGTTTCATTTATTTATATTATAACCGACCAAAAGATTTATAGAACCAAATGTTCACAGGAAAGATGCTGAAGCTAGCTGCAGTATTGGCATGGTGCATCACCATGATCGCCACCGCAGACTCGGCCCCAAGCTCTAATGGCTGGCCGTATAACGCGCGCAATTATAACATATACTACGGAAGAGGTAGCTGGCCACAGCCTCTTACCCGCGAGGCCTGGTGGCCTACCAAGATACATGGATTTAGGCCGCACGGCCAGAATGGAGTCCCTGGTAGCTGGGGACTGCTACGAACCGGCGAAAGCTTGTGGCCTTCCAAGACATATAAAACTAGGTCGCACGACCAGAATGGAGTCCCTTATAGCTGGGGACTGCTACGTACCGGCGAAAGCATGTGGCCTTCCAAGACATATGAAACTACGTCGCACGACCAGAACGGGGCCTCTAATAGCTGGCCGCAGCCATCTGCCCGCGAAAACTGGTCCCCTTCCAAGACATATGAAACTACGCCGCACGAGCAGAATGGAGTCCCTTATAGCTGGGGACTGCTACGTACCGGCGAAAGCATGTGGCCTTCCAAGACATATGAAACTAGGTCGCACGACCAGAATGGGGCCTCTAATAGCTGGCCGCAGCCACCTGCCCGCGAAAACTGGTCACCTAAAACCCCTTTGCCATTGAGTGATGATTTTGATTACATGAATGATATTGTTAAGAATCATGAATGTCCAAAAGGTAAATCAAAGATAGGTAAAAATTGTCATGAACTTGAAAGCGAATTGGAAGAAGTGGATCATGAACGTGGAAGCGGATCGGAAGAAGTGGATTATGATCAGCAGTATACGTTCTATGGCTAAAATGATGATGATATAAAACAGATCTTTTAATTATGCTGAATAAAGTATTACTATTATTATTCCATTTATTTGATTTCAAAACTTAATATTATACAATTTTCTACAACGTCGGTTTTAGCATACAAAAAATAAAATACAGAAGATCAAAAAAAAATTAAAAAATTAGACACCCTGTATATTAGTATACAAAGTATTTCCTTGTATGTTAGTTTGCCACTCTTTAGTAAGTCCCGAAATTATTTTGTATTTAAATTGAGTAATGCAGTTTTGACGATTGAATACACTATAGCGAGAGCGACACCCCTACGTGTTTAGGCTATTAACCCTTGATCACACGTACCGAGTAAACAGTTGTGTGTGATCATTGTATCCGACTCGCATTTAGTTTACTATGTAACTAAGGAAAACCTGTAATTGGCATTACTTGCTATATAAGGTGTTATTTTTTATACTGATCATACTTTACCAACACATCTAATAAAATCATACAAATAAGACCCACGTATTTTTTCAAAAAAATTCAGGCTAGTTTTCGAGTAAAACGACAAAGAATGTTTCGAAAAAAATAAAAATTAAATCATCCTTTGAGCGCGGTGAGTATTCGTTTACGCACTATCATAGTAGCCGACCGAGGGCAACGACCGCTGCCACGTGCCGCGCCGCGTGAGTCGGCCATATTGATATCGCTGCCAGTCGCTCCGCGCCCACAGCCCGCGCCGAGCCGCCGATCGGCATGCGGGAGCGCAACAACATAAATAATCGTCCCAGTCCGTCTAATGTGCCCAAACGTATTGCAGTGTATGTGCGAGTTATTACAATGCCGCGCTTGATAAATAACAAAACGCAGGTGAAATTATGTTTCGGGCACACTAACTGGCCGACGAGAAACATTGACGAGTCGAAAACCTTCACACCTTGCTTGTTTGGAGCCGCGCCGCGCTTCAGGGAGCGCAGCCGTATCCTGACTTGACGAGATCCCGTGCGCTTCGAGGACGAAGTTCTGGATTTCAATTTCAATCACCGGCACAGTGCTGGCGGTACCCAGATGCGAGCGCCGCAGACGGCGGCTTTTGCGTAAAAATACGGAATGCCTTATCAAGGAGTTGTTGCCAGAGGGCCACGACCGCGACCGAGTTCTATCGATGGATATTGCGGAAGTCTACCTAGGTACATACCTACAGTGTGATTTGGACAGATGAGTGCTTGTTTACGCGAAAGGGACTTTTTCCGTAAAAAAGTTAGTGCGCGAATTGTGAATACAACATCCGACGTGGTGTCTAGTGAACAGCAAGCAAGTGTGCAGCCCGGAAGCATTATCTCAATTCGATCGTGGCTAGATTAGACAGTGCAAGACAGGGTTTACGTGAACATTCAACAAAGGCTTGACGTTCAAAATGTATTGTGATTAGTGTAATAATAACCTAGGAACTTTAAATAACAACATCCAAAATAGGTAAATGTGTGAATAAGTAAAATCAATGAATCTAAAGTGTGATGGCAAATCATAATTTAGGAATTAAAACCAGGAAAATTGATCAGTGAGTTTTATTTACAACACCTATTCATATTCAATATTAGGGTGCATTTCCACTGAAGCGAAGCGAAGTAGTAATAGGTAATGTACCTATCAATTTTTTATTACGTCTCTAAATAAATTGCGTAGGCATTACGAAACCGTAGATATTGAATTCCAATTTCTATCCTTTTTTAAATTTCTAGTTTAATGCGGATGATTCGCCTCGGTTCGTTGGAAAAGTCCCCCGCTATTACACTAATGAAAATACACTTATTTACCTACTTATGTGGCTAGATTTTGTTTCTCCCAGCGCGTAGTACCTATTAACATGACGTAACATCGTACATACTCACGAGTGATAATTTTTGGTAACGTAGGTTTAGTGTAATCTAACCTTTATGTGTGTGAACGTTGAATGAACGCGCGCGGCCATTGTTCGTACTCGTATGAATGAAATGAGTAAAGAAAGAGAGAGAGGCAGTGAGTGAAGACAGGATGGTTGTAAAAATAATATCTTTTTTTTGTTAGGAAAAGTAAAAACAAAAACTAGCCTGAATTTTTTTTTTAAAACACTTGGGTTGTATTTGTATGATTTTATTAGATGCGTTGGTAAAGTATGATCAGTATAAAAAATAACACCTTATATAATTTAAGCATGGTACTTGTAATTATTTATAAGAATATGTTGTAGATTTTCCTTGAATAAATAAATAAATAAACGGGCGAGACAGTAAAATGTTTACTCGGTCGAGACAGTTGGGTGAGCGAGTCACATACTCGAGCGCTCGGTCGAGCACTCGGCGTAATGTTCATACACATCGAGTACTTGGCCGAGAGCACTGTCTCGCCCGTTTGCTCGGTACGTGTGATCAAGGCTTTATAGCTCGCTCGGCGCTCGAGTTGGCCTTCTTATTTGTTTTTTCTATGGTCTAACTAAACTGTTTGTTTGCACAGACTAAATTAATAAAAAATATAGTCAAAAGTGGTTTCGACCGAATGTGAGTTTTGACTGTAACATTATACATTACCTATATTGTTTACTCTATATTTAGTGATATTCAGGGAGTGGCGTCACATGTGTAATACAGGATATTGGAATATTAAAATAGCTGTAGTAACTTAAACACCAGGCTGGCTAACACATTCAGTGCCTCTTTAAAAAGTGACGTACTTAAGTGTTCTTTACAATTACACAATACTTATAAAGTATTCCAGAACACAAGAAAAATCGTGCATCTTTATGTTTAGTAAGTATTCCATACCTACCTACCTACCTATTAGTTTATCAAATACAATTATTATGAAATTGAAATTAGCGTTTTGTATGGAGCATTTCACGAAAATATTTTTTTCCACACTAACATTGTTGCGGGCTTTTAAAGAAACACAAATTCAATTTTATGATTTTTTTTGGGTAGATTAAAACAACATTTAACTGTAGAAAACATGAGGACATTTTTGAAAAATTGTATCTGTATATTTATTTTTTATTTTTAGGTCTTTGAAGGTTTAATTCTAATTGAAAAATTAAAAATTTTAAGCGTAAAAGCAAGTTTTTAAATTTAATTTCAAATAAAACAATAATTATGAACATAGCTATAATATGAAAGAAATTATAATGATTATTGAAGAAACAAAACGCTAATTTCATAGGTAAGGACCTAATATTACATAACGAGCATATTATATTTGTGTGCCCTAGGGCTAATGCAAGCAATAAACCGAACAAATACAGTGTGTGTCTTGATAAAGTGCAAATATGAAAATGGGTGAAACTAGACTCATTTTTATCGAAGGAAAAAATATCTGAGATTTTTTTTAGAATTTTTTATCTTTCAATTGAGAATGTTACTAGGTATGCAAAATCACTTGAAACCCATGTTACAGTTAGGCTTTTACATTTACAAATACATTAGTTTTTATTTCATTCAAAAATACCCAGTAGTTATGATTTTATAGGCATTCAAAGTTCGCTTAAATATTGAGTCCCGCCGACGGTCACGTGACCCCGCGTGACGTACATTCACAGTGTCCGCTCACTAGAAAACGGATATAAACATACTTAAATACATTTTTTTTTGTAAATACAAACTTATTATACATATTAACACCCAGACCCATCACAGAAATTAAAATTGAACCAAACCCAAACTTGATGCGATTGTGTCGTTTTAATGCGAATTACCTTCCAGCTCCATCATTAGACCCTGATTACTATATAGAATTAAAGTACTCATCAATACAAAACGAACGAGCCCAAACTCGATGGATTTAAGTCGTTTTATTATAGAGTTCCTATGGCCACCTTCCAGCTCCATCATCAGATCAGCTCCATGAAATCATAATATTGCATGGTCATCCAAATCACATGTGTTTGCGAAATTTCAGCTTAATCGGTTGCCTGGAAGTGGGTCTTAATTCAGCTTGCAAGATTCCACCCATACAAATATGAGCCAGTCACTGTAATATGACGTCACGCGCATAAAATGGCGGGCCGGCTGCCGCCCGCACTTTTAAAATTCAATATTTTGGAAACTAATTGACGTATCGAAATAATTCTTTCACGTGTATTTTTTATTTTGAACAGAGAATACAGAAAGCACAAAAACAAAATTAGTGAACATTCTCCATTACTGATTGTAAAGTAAACGTTATGTGCACTTTATCAAGACTCACACTGTATAAATACTGAACTATCAGTTGGTTCATAGGTCAATTCAGTAGTTTCAAAGCAGGGATGTTATGGATATCCGTAACCATAATCGAAACTATCGGATATCCGAAATAAAAAAATATCCGTAACCGTAACCGATTCACATGTTTCGGATAAAGGCGAAGTTTAAATCTTAATGTTTTTTTAAATATTTGTTACTTGTCTGGCATTCCATGGAACAATCAGATATCCCCGCCTGTTTCACCTTTATCATAGGTTCCGTCATTGTACATAAAGTGGCTATGTGGGTCGCGCAGCATCTTGCTATTTGAATTTTATATTTTAAGAAGTCTAATATCCGTATCCGAAATTATCCGAAACTTTCGGATAATCCGAAATGATTTCATATCCGTAACCATAACCGGTATAAAATTATTCTAATATCCGTAACCTTATCCAAAACCGAACATTCATATCCAAACAAACAATCAAATCTTTCCTCTTTATAATATTAGTAAGTAAGTATTAGCACAGAATAATAATAAGTATTAGTAAATTAGTAAGATGACTACCGAAAGATTTATAGAACCAAATGTTTCCAGGAATGATGCTGAAGCTAGCTGCACTATTGGCGTGGTGCGTCACCGTGATCGCCACCGCAGACTCGGCCGCAAGCGCTGGCTCTCGTTCCACAGGGTCCGGCGGTTTTGATGCTTTTTACAAACCGAACATCGAGGAGTTCAAAAATAATGAGGCTGGGGACATAATTAATGATCCTTTTTGTCCAGCAGGCAAAGTAAAAATTAATAATTCTTGTTATGAAACTGAAACTGAAACAGAAGCTTCTACTGTTGATTATGATGCGGATTTATATGGAATATAAATTCTTTCGTCATTTGGCCAAGCCTATGTTCAGTAGTGGACGTCCTGTGACTAAAATGGTGATGATAAGCGCTGATATGAATAGAACAATAAGCTTAATATAAGATAAGATAAGATAATAATTTATTGCCTCGTTTTTTTTTGCCTCGCTTTACAAACATAGAAATATAGCGGAATAGAGCAACAAACGACTGAGCGAGCGAGATGTCACTAAGCAGCAACACTGTGTGATCAAAAAAGATGCGAGATGCGACGTAACAGCGCCGTTTTTTTTGCAACTATTTGACAGTTCGTTAGCACTTTTTGGCACGCTGAATTTTTTTCAGAATTTACGTGGGTGAAATCGTGGATGTTTATGAGAAATAGTGCTTCAGAAACGTGGTGACTGGTTGAGTGATTGATTTAATATACAAAACAGTTAAACAATACCGAAGCCATGTATTCATTAGGCAACATTTGTTGATAAACTGTTTATGACTAGTGTGAAACAAGTTTACCATAAACACAGGTTTCTGAAACTTGGCCGTCCTCACTTGCTCTCCACTCATAGCGGGGAGCATGGCAACATGTATCATAAACAATGTTTCATCACCTCTGTTTATGGATTGATTATAAACTGTTTACAAAGATGATTAAACATTATGAAACATTGTTTATGAACCGTTTATAAACAGTGTTTATCAACAAATGTTGCCTAATGAATGTTGATGATATGGCATAATGAACATGGCTTGACACTGACACGCAAATGACATCCAATGACACCGTAAAATCGGTTTCGTTTGACAGCTCGTGGTTGTTGCTCTATTCCGAGGGAATATTAACTTTATGACAAAATTCTACGTGCTCAGAGACCGGGCTTCAGAGGCCGTGAATATTTACGGAGGCCATTACTACTGTACTGACATAAACAACTTTTAATGTAACCTTTTGATAATAACATTAACATAATAAGCTCTAACAATACATAAGTTTATATAGGGTGTTGATTTCAATCCTCGCCATATTTAGGGAGTTGATTAAGTAGTTTATTCTGATCAAGAATCAGTAAAAAATTGACATCGAAAAAATTTTAAACGAACTTTAACTTTAGTTAGTCAAAGAAAAATACCTATTTACACTACCTACTTTACATGGCTCCTTCAGTAGACTATCCGACATGATAAGCGAGCGATCCGCGTAGCTCGATGGTGCCGCAATGCAAGCAAACGTATTGCAGTATTGCGAGCCACAGAACAGTTGGTGACGCACAGAAAGTATTCGCTAAAAATTCCACTTTCGTTTGTAATTTTTTTGGTGGATTATATAAGTCATAATAGATCACCTAAATAAATGTGGCGAGGATTGAAATCAACACCCTGTATATTAATGATACACTTCGTTGTAAAGGCGACAGCAGTCAGCACGTCAATACACACAGTGCATGCAACATCTTATGTGAATGTAATAGGGTTTATTTTTTAACAAAAATTTACAAATATGATCTGATAATAATATGCTGTCCACTGTATACTGTATACATACTAAAACTTTAATTAAAATAAATTAACACAATATGGACTTTTATTTTTGACTCTACCTGTATCTGTAAATGTTTTCTTTGCACAGACTAAATTAATAAAAAATATAGTCAAAAGTGGTTTCGACCGATGTGAGTTTTGACTGTAACATTACCTAATTGTTTACTCAATATTTACTGATATTCAGGGAGATGCGTCACGTGTGTGGTACAGGATATTGGAATATTAAAATAGCTGCAGTAACTTTAAACACCAGGCTGGCTAACACATTCAGTGCCTTTTTAAAAAGTGACGTACTAAAGTGTTCTTTACAAATACACAATACTTATAAAGTATTTCAGAACACAAGAAAAATCGTGCATCTTTATGTTTAGTAAGTATTCCTTACCTACCTATGAAATTGAAATTAGCGTTTTGTATGGAGCATTTCACGAAAATATTTTTTTCATACTAACACTAGCGGCCGCCCGCGACTTCGTACGCGTGGATCCCGTTTTACCCCCTTCCCGCTTTTCTGTTGAAATTTTTCCTGAATTTTCTTTGCTATAAACCTCACGGAGCCCGAGACCTTTCCAACGAATGCAAAACCGTGGAAATCGGTTCGTGCGTTCTGGAGTTATAGCGTCAGGGAGGAAAACCGGACTTATTTTTATATAGTAGATAGATTGTTGCGGGTTTTTAAAGAAACTCAAATTTAATTTTATGAATTTTTTTGGGTAGATTTAAACAACATTTAGCTATAGAAAACATTAGGACATTTTTGAAAAATTATATTGGTATATTTTTTTTTATTTTAGGTCTTTGAAGGTTTAATTCTAATTGAAAACATAAAAATTAGTTAAACATTTTAAGCGTAAAAGTAAGTCTTTTGAAATAGAATTTCAAATAAAACAATAATGATGAACATAGCTATAATATAAAAGAAATTATAATGAATATTGAAGAAACAAAACGCTAATTTCATAGGTAAGGACCTAATATTACATAACGAGCACATTATATTTGTGTCCCCTAATGCAAGCAATAAACCGAACAAATACAGTGTGTGTCTTGATAAAGTGCACATATGAAAATCGGTGAAACTAGACCCATTTTTATCGAAGGAAAAAATGACAAAAAATATCTGAGATTTTTTATATTTTTTATATAATTTTTTATCTTTCAATTACTGATTGTAAAGTAAACGTTATGTGCACTTTATCAAGACTCACACTGTATAAATACTGAACTATCAGTTGGTTCATAGGTCAATTCAGTAGTTTCAAAGCAGGGATGTTATGGATATCCGTAACCGTAATCGAAACTATCGGATATCCGAAATAAAAAAATATCCGTAACCGATTCAAATGTTTCGGATAGTTTCGAATAAAGGCGGAGTCTAAATCTTAATGGTTTTTTTTAAATATTTGTTACTTGTCTGGCATTCCCTGGAACAATCAGATATCCCCACCTGTTTCACCTTTATCATCGTCATTGTACATAAAGTGGCTATGTGGGTCGCGCAGCATCTTGCTATTTGAATTTTGTATTTTAAGAAGTCTGATATCCGTAACCGAAATTATCCGAAACTTTCGGATAGTCCGAAATGATTTCATATCCGTAACCGTAACCGAAACCGGTATAATATTATTCTAATATCCGTTTCCTCTTTATAATATTAGTAAGTATAGATGACTACCGAAAGATTTAAAAACCAAATGTTTACAGGAATGATGCTGAAGCTAGCTGCACTATTGGCGTGGTGCGTCACCGTGATCGCCACCGCAGACTCGGCCGCAAGCGCTGGCTCTGGTTCCGCAGGGTCCGGCGGTTTTGATGCTTTTTACATACCGAACATCGAGGAGTTCAAAAATAATGAGGCTGGGCGCATAGCATTTAATGAACTTTGTCCAGCAGGCAAAGTAAAAATTGATGATACTTGTCATGAAACTGAAATATCAGAGGATTCTACTATTGATTATGATGCGGAGTTAAAAGGAATATAAATTCTTTCGTCATTTGGCCAAGCCTATGATTGAAATCAACACCCTGTATAAACCTAAGTATTGTTAGAGCTTATTATGTTAATGTTATTATCAAAAGGTTACATTAAAAAGTTGTTTATGTCAGTACAGTAGTAATGGCCTCCGTAAATATTCACGGCCTCTAAAGCCCGGTCTGCGAGCACGTAGAATTTTGTCCAATGACCCCAAGCTACCCATCCTTATCGCTCGCGCGTAATTATATTGCTGTCGCGACTGTGCGACGGGCGCCCGCAGTAAGTGTGCTCGCAGACCAGACTAAACCAGACTTTCTTTTCAAAAATAAATGTTTTCTTTGAGTAAAGTTTTCTATCTACAGTATTAAGGGTACTTTCCCTCCAGGTGGCATTACAAAATTCCACCCTGTATAGCCTTAAGCCTTCCTTGAAATTAAATGGGCTATCCAACACAAAAATATTCTTTCAAATCAGCCCAATAGTTCCTGACTCAGTTACAGTTCAGCGCTATACCTATTACAATACTAAGGAAAACTAGCTTCAAAACACGTTATTATCAGTACGGAAATAATACGCTATAAATTATATTTATAGTCTTTGCTACTCATAATATACTCAACATCAAATAAATTGCACCTTCCGCGAAGCGAACTTTAAAGATTTTCTTCTGACACAATCATGGTGCCCCAACAATATTGGTGTTATTTGAAAGCCCAATAAATAAACTTAACTTAAGAAAAACTCATTAATTTCTTAATAAACGATTTACATATACCATAAATATGACTTGAAAAAGGACCTCACTTGGGACTCACCTCTGGGATCAATTAGACCAATTTTCATGGTTATAAAACCAAATAATGATCTCACGTGCCCTCTTTAATAGATGGATAATGATTACTTAATCCCAACTTATCAGTTTTATAGCCATACAATTTGGTTCAAGCGTAACTACCTATTTTTTGAAAAAGTGACTCTGGATCCTTCTAAAGACACATTTTTGGGGTAAAAACCTTTCCTTTAATGAAATGAAGTTTAGAACTAAGCTTTTAAATGGTGCCAATATTGGTGGGAAATGGGGATGCATACGTTTGAAAGTGCATGTCGCGGCAGGTGCGATTTATTTGATGTCGAGTGTATTTAACGACACTGACACTATCGCCCGTATTTACAAACGATGCTTGCCTAAGTGAAGCTACAAATCGAACGCACAGCGTTGAATAGAGCTCTGTGATTGGTCGTGTGTCACCCTGTGCGTCCACGCGCGCTGTGAGACCTCATAGTAATGTTTGTGAATACGTGCGTTCACTAGCGTGACAAGGCCTAAGGCTGGCTACACATTGGTTCCAACGCCAAACGTCCAACGTGTGGACATAAAAATACTATTGGCACCAACGTTGGTAATCACCACGATATAGTCAACATGTGGACCAGGCGCGGATCCACCGTTGTGGGCACTGTGGGCATGCCCACAACCCTAATTTGGGTATTTCGCCGAAACAGTAAATTTTCTGTGTCCAGGCAGGCGAACACATGTTTTTTTATATCTATCTGTATAAAACTATTTTTATGGAAAAGTTCATCAAAAGTTTTATTTGTTTTTGCTATTACAATAGCAGAAACTACAAATAATACCGTAGAAAAACTTAATCAAAAGTCGTTTTTCTAATTTCCTTGTCATGTCCATTACTGTTGTTTGCCAAAATGAAGGCTCATTATAACAAATTGAAACGTAATTTAATTCTAATAGCACTCTCTTTACATTTGAGAAACGTTTGGCTATCGGAAAATAAAAACTTTAAATGTCAAATACTTATAGGAAGAAAATAAAGTGAAGTTAAGATCTTGTCCAGGTCAAAAGTATAATTTCCCTGGGTCTTCGTTTCGACCATTGTTGTAACGAAACGAAAAAACTTAGAATGTAACGCACTGCACCACTACACTCGGCCATTTCGTCCCAAGAGGCCATTGAGGCAGGACAGCACGTCGTTGATCAGTTTCGCGACAAATCGCATAAATAGGTCCCTCCTTGGGTTTTTGTTTACTAAAAAGTCAATTTCTTTGGACGGTTTTTTGCAACTAAACAATGGATTAATTTTATTGTTTATTTACACAAATGTAGTGTCTGTAGGGGTAAACCCATGATTTAAATAGTAAATGTATAGGGTAAATAGGTTTTTGTCTGTGGTGTCTTTTAGGCATAAATCTAATTTCTTTGGTCCTAATTTCCTTGTTTTCCGTGGCATAAAATGACCTAGGAAATTATAAAAGACCATTAATAATTCGGCGTAAAGTCAAATTTCAAGTATTTCTTTATTGGAATAAGTTTAAAATTTACATTTTAAGAAATAGGTATCAGAATAGATATAGAAAAACTTGTTTTTAACTTTTAACTCAATCTACTGCATTTATCTCCCTTAGTTGTGTAAAAAGATCGTAATGATATAATATTCATTGGCATGTTTGCTTGCGAAAGTACACAAAAATAGGTCGAACAAAAAAAAAGCAAACCACAGAAGAAAACTTAGAGAAAAAAATATTTATAATAATTTCCTTGGCTACCAAAAATTTATGACCTCATAACTTTGTTTCTAAAACGAATTATGACACCCCTTCTAGATATATTAGCTTAGTTTTTACTACTTAATGCAATGGGAAACTAAAAATAGTTAAAAACAAAAATAAAATTAGTGCCAAGGAAATTAGGCAAAATTGACCATTTTTGGCGAAATACCCATTTGCTTGTTTTAATTATGATCTATTGATAAGATCGATAGGCATGCATGTATGTCCGGGCATGTAGTGATCCAACTCTCACTTTGCTCATTTTTGGTGGCTGTGCCCACAACCTTTTTTGACGGCTGGATCCGCGCCTGATGTGGACGCCTCACGCAATTATAGAAAAAACCCTAAAATTGGATGAAGTCACTGCATGAAGTGACACATCGGGCACACACAGTAATTGTACAATTTTAGCATCAAAACACTGTCAAATACAAAAAACATATACGTACCTTTGCTTAGCACACAGATTTGTTGAGTTGCTGCACTCCGTCAATAACCGTTATTTACTTTATTTTCAAATTTTATTCGCGCGGCAAATGATCAAAATTTTAAATTTAATTATTGGCTGAATGAGGCGGTGCTGCCATCTATCTCCTATTAATTCACTATTGTCACTTTCTTTTCATAATTATAGATGTCGCTAGTTGGTTCTATTTGGACATAATACATAATTGTTAATGCTCACTCAAAACAACTACTGCAGGCCTTCGAGCTTATCAGAAGTAGTGGTCATCACTACCTGAGAAATGCCGTTTGTAAATAAATATTTTTTTAAATAATATTTGTTATTTGTATTTACAAATTGCCAATAATACCATTAACCCCTCGTGGTAAGCTAAATAGTGCTTGTTACTGGGTTCACCACCATAGTTGAACGGAAGCGGGGATCAAAACCGCGTTCCTCGGATCACAAGTCGGCCAGTCCGACACCTTGACCGTTCGGCTATTTATTTATTGGTTGTCCCTCATATGGCACTGAATACATTGTAGGGTTATTTCGTTGTACCACTTACCTGGTCATCTTCAAGGTGGTAGGTCTCGTCCAGTACGGGCGGGTTGTTTGGGTCATATCTGTACACGCTTCCGTCGGGGTTGGATAGGGGGCGTCCCGTCTGCAATACAAAGAAAAAAATAACTCAATAGAAACTGGGAGGGGCACAAAAAGCGTATTGGCAATAGCTCGTGAAACCCTAAGACCCGGTTTCCAATAAAGCAGAGCAGAGCGGAGAAGAGAGATGTGTTTTTCTACAGAATAGGCTAGATGACAAAATTTCAATTATTTGTCCGTCAGACAGATAATTAGAAAATATTAGACTCATATTTTTTATTTTCTTTCATAATTAAATAATAACAGTGCCACATTGAGTTGAAATGGCGCGATACGTCACGCTTGAGTAGAATTTTTACTCAAAAGTGACGTCACGCGACATTTTAACTCAATATAATACTGTAATTATTGGATTATGGAAAAAATTAAAAAATATGAGTCTAAATATTTTCTAATTATCTGTCTGACGGACTAAATAGAATTTCGATTTAATAACCCAGTCATCATCCCTATTTGACAGCGGCGCGGCGCGGAGCGGAACTGTGTGTCACCTGTCATCCGCTTTGCATTGGAGGGAAGTCGAACGTTAACTTGGAACTCCTCCTGTTCTTCTGATTAATTTAGTTGCGGGACCAATAACAGTTTAACTTTCCCCCGGGACAAACTTGACCTTCACTGGTTGGGTTGTCGGCGGTCAAGCTGTAGATCCTCTACACAGGAGTTGCAGCAGTGGCACAGAATAATAAATGCATTACGTACAGAAAGCTTACTTCGCGAAGGTATTCAAAAAAATGTTTATATAATGGTGTAACTTGGTCTCAGAGTCAAGCACAGTTTCGTTTGCATACGTCAGTGATCGGTACTGTGCCGATGCGATAGGGTTGATTGCTAAAAGAAGTTACTGTGTCGCCATCTAGCCGCAAGCGTTTTGTTTTCTGGGAGATGAACAGGCCTGACGGAGGGAACAAGAAGTGGAAATAGTCCCGTGGCGGTCAACAGCTTGGCTCCTGGCTACACACCACCTTTACGATGTCGTCGGTCCACCTTGTAGGTGGACGTCCCACGCTGCGTTTTCCGGTACGCGGCCTCCATTCCAGAACCTTTCTGCGTACTATGTGCCCTGCCCATTGCCACTTCAGCTTGCTAATCCATCTCGGTTTTCTATAATGCAAGTCAGGGTAGAAAACTTTGACACCGCGATGCAGGTTTAGTGGGGGCGGTGGCGTGTGCCATAGTAATGTAATGTCAGCGCCATCTGTTGAGCGATGACTGCCACTAGTCTAGTGGCGCGTCGGTAGATGGCGCCACGCTGCACACGGTACCTATATCCTATATCGGTGCCTTTATCTCACAAAATATAACTCATAAAACTCATTTATTTCTGTAAGTAGGTTTTAAAAAAACACTTTTACACGTCCTCATTTTCTTCGTCCACATTTCGTTGCAGGTCCAATCACAGTTAAACTTTCCCCCAGGACTTAACCTTCACTGGCTGGGTATTAGCGGTCAAGCTGTAGATCCTGGCTACACAGGAGTTGCAGCGGTGGGAACGAGAGGTGGGAACAGTTCGTTACCTGCGGGTGTAGCAGCCAGGCGCCGGGCGGCACGCGGGACAGGTCAGTGAAGCAGCACACGCCGCCATAGTAATGTAATGAGCACCATCTATCGGGCGATGCTTGCAACTAAAGCCTGGTCCGTGAGCACGTAGAATCCTGTCCAATGACCCCAAGCTACTCATCCTTATCGCTCGCGCGTAATTATATTGCTGTCGCGACTGTGCGACGGGCGCCCGCAGTGAGTGTGCGAGTGCGACAGCAACATAATGAGGGCTATCGTTTTTATACTTAACAGTTGGCACCCCTGGTGATTGACAGGACCTTACTCTACAGTGGCGCCATCTTGATGAGTGCAAATGCGATAGTCCTCCCATCACTTTAGCGCTCACCAGTTGGTGCCACTGTCTTCGCTACTAGCAAGTGACAGGACCTTACTCTACAGTGGCGCTAAAACGATAGCCCTCATTATGTTGCTGTCGCGACTGTGCGACGGGCGCCCGCAGTGAGTGTGCGAGCGCGACAGCAACATAATTACGCGCGAGCGATAAGGATGGGTAGCTTGGGGTCATTGGACGGGATTCTACGTGCTCACGGACCGGGCTTTAGCCTGTAGTCACGTTACCTGCGGGTGTAGCAGCCAGGCGCCGGGCGGCACGCGGGACAGGTCGGTGACGCACCACACGACGCCATAGTAATGTAATGAGCGCCATCTATCGGGCGATGCTTGCCACTAAAGCCTGGTCCGTGAGCACGTAGAATCCCGTCCAATGACCCCAAGGTACCCATTCCTATCGCTCGCGCGTAATTATGTTGCTGTCGCGACTGTGCGACGGGCGCCCGCAGTGAGTATGCGAGCGCGACAGCAACATAATTACGCGCGAGCGATAAGGATGGGTAGCTTGGGGTCATTGGACGGGATTCTACGTGCTCACGGACCGGGCTTTAGTCTGTAGTCACGTTACCTGCGGGTGTAGCAGCCAGGCGCCGGGCGGCACGCGGGACAGGTCGGTGAAGCAGCACACGCCGCCATAGTAATGTAATGAGCGCCATCTATCGCCCACTCACTGCGGGCGCCCGTCGCACAGTCACGACAGCAACATAATTACGCGCGAGCGATAGGGATGGGTAGCTTGGGGTCATTGGACGGGATTCTACGTGCTCACGGACCGGGCTTTAGTCTGTAGTCACGTTACCTGCGGGTGTAGCAGCCAGGCGCCGGGCGGCACGCGGGACAGGTCGGTGACGCAGCACACGACGCCATAGTAATGTAATGAGCGCCATCTATCGGGCGATGCTTGCAACTAAAGCCTGGTCCGTGAGATGACCCCAAGCTACCCATCCTTATCGCTCGCGCGTAATTATGTTGCTGTCGCGACTGTGCGACGGGCGCCCGCAGTGAGTGTGCGAGCGCGACAGCAACATAATTATGCGCGAGCGATAAGGATGGGTAGCTTGGGGTCATTGGACGGGATTCTACGTGCTCACGGACCGGGCTTTAGTCTGTAGTCACGTTACCTGCGGGTGTAGCAGCCAGGCGCCGGGCGGCACGCGGGACAGGTCGGTGACGCACCAGACGACGCCGGGCACGCAGCGCGGTGCCAACTGGCACGCTGGTGGCACGAAACATGGCTCTGGACTCGCTCCGCCTGGGGAGAAATAGAATATTTTATCATCATCAGGTCATTTAGTTTCCACTGCAGCAGCAAAACCTTTTCTAATTGGGTAGGTGACATTAATCGACAAAGACAAATTATTAATATTAAATCAGCGACTAGATCCAGCATGTGCACCACATTCATTTTTGTCGATTATTTTGCGTTTAAAACGGCTTCTACGTGTTGGATCTGTTGCGTTCTGCTGCGTTCAAATAACAATAATTATAATAAGAAATTAATTCAGACAGAAAATACATCCATTTATGTTAGTTTAAAAAAATCAATTTAGCTCTGGAAAGCATATAAAGTCTACGGGAGACGCGTTTTGATAGCTCAAATTCAAATCCTTGATTAGTATATAAACGCTTTTCGGGATACTTATACACGTCCTAAATATCATAAGGTCATTTAGGCTGTCCACCTAAACGGAGCGTATCAGAGAAATATGCGAGCTGTATCAGTTCATAGACGCGGAACACGGTAAAGCGACGCGATGCGACTCGACACGAAACGATGCGAAAATATGAAGTAGTCATTGTACAAAAATATTTGAAAATATGTACTTACTGGTAGGCGACGGCGTAACCGAGTCGGTGCTGCGAAGGCTGAGCGTCTTGTAGCCCGAGCTGGACGGTGACAGCCGCCAACTGCTGGACGCGAGGTCACCTGCAAACAAACGGTAGACTTAGCGGGTGTAAAATGATGACCGAGTAGAATAGAATACCTTTATTCAGCACTACTTTTTTCCAAAATAAAATTTAGCCTATGTTACTCGTGGATAATGTAGCTTTCGAATGGTGAAAGAATTTTTAAAAACGGTCCAGTAGTTTTTGAGCCTATTCATTACAACCAAACAAACAAACAAAGTTATCCTCTTTATAATATTAGTGTAGATTAACCTTTGGCGTGCTATTGAGCCGCGCAAAACTGCACCCCCAACTGCTACGGTTTTCAAATGATGTTTCAAAATGACCAAAATAGTCTTGTCTTCGATCTGAGACAAAGCAGTTGACAGAGGTTGCACAGATATGAGACAAAGCATAGGAGAGGTTAACATTTGTGTGCATACATGTACAGAGGTTAAATTACTGAGCCATGCTGAAAAGGCGCCCGCTCAGCGAAAATCGTGACATGACACAAGTCGTCAAGTCACGAAGCTGGTTTTCAGCGGGTCGTTTCAGTAGCACGTATTTTCGTTATCTTGACGCCTTTTTTCACTTGGAACACGTCTGGTTTTGGAGTCCTGTCTCCTGTACGGAGACACCTGGCCTGGTGGTGATGAGACTCGCCTTGCCAGTTCAGCAGCAGAAGATTTAGACAGCAGCTGTGCTGTGGCTCCTGTCAGAAGAGATCTAGACAGAAGACGATGGTGGTGATGAGATTCGCCTTGCCAGCTCAGCAGAAGATTTAGACAGCAACTGAGCTGTGGCTCCTATCGAATGTATCTATAGAGATGATGATGGAACAACTTTCGCTCCTGTCAGGAGGGGACGATGGTGGTGATGAGATAAACTAGCTCAGCAGACATGCAGCTGCCGATGTTGTAACTCTTAGCGTGTTAAGGTCTCTATCAAGAGACTATGATAGATGATGAGGGATGAGAATGGTGATGAGACCCCTAACTTACCAGCCCAACAGTAGCCACTAGCCACCAAAACCCTAGCTTCTTTCGTGTCTAGGACTCTGTCTTTAGACGTTGATGATGATGATGATGGTGATGAGACCAACCGTAGTACTTAAGCAAGAGCGTAGCCGCCAAAGCCATAGTTAACCCTATCGGAAGAGACTTGGAGACGATGGTGGTTATCCTATCCTATCTAGAGACAATGACAGCTGATGATGATGACATTACCTTGCCTGCTGAGCAGCCGGAGCGGCTTGGGCGCGGGCGCGGGCTGCGCGTAGCCGCCGAAGCTGTGGCTTTTGGCCACGCCGCGCCGGGAGCACCCGACCCCGCGCGCCGGGAGCGCCGAACTCTCTAGGGATTGCACCTGACAAACAATATTGATGTGAGCATAGACTAGAGCAGTGTTTTTCAACCTGTGGGTCGCGAGAGGTCGTAAAAACTACCTCAGTAAAAAAAAATAGTAAAGTTTTAAAGATATATTATCAGAAATCTAATTATGAAAATGCGTAAATGTTGTATGGATTGAAGTATTCGGTCCCTACACCATCTTTGGAACATTATAAAATGCATGAAAAAAAAGTGAGTGGTCGGGGGGTCGCGAAATATTTTTTCATGCTAGGGGGTCGTGTCATGAAAAAGGTTGAAAACCACTGGACTAGAGCATAGGTTCCCAAACTTATTTAAGACGCGCCCCCTTTCGACCATACAAAAATATCCTACTTAATAACTACATTACAAAGGTGTGAGTCCTTGTAGACTCAGAAAAGTACTTCATCATGTAAAATAGTACAGCGCCATCTAGTGACGTTGTTTTGAACTAAGTATTATAAATGTATCAGAATAAAGGATAAAACGTTAACAATTAGCAAAATACAAAGCGTTCCAAAAAGAGGTTATTTCCCCCCTTATCCCCATTGACTCGCTCCATGAGGGATTTGTTAATTAACACGTTGGACGCCACGCGGCTCACCGGTGAGCCTCGAACAATACAATTTCCATTGTGTCTAGCGTCTCGGCGTTCAATGACTTAATTAACGATTGAGATGATAACTGGGTAATAAAATCAAAATTCTATTAAGTCCCTCAGACAGATAATTAAAAATAATTGGATTTATATAAATCCAATTATTTTTAATTATATATTACTAGCTGTGCCCGCGACTTCGTACGCGTGAAAACCCGTTTTCGCAACATTTTTCATTATTGCTCTGCTCTTGATCTTAGCGTGATGTTGCCTAGCCTATAGCCTTCCTTGATAAATCGGCTATCTAACACTGAAAGAATTTCTCAAATCGGACCAGTAGTTCCGGAGATTAGCGCGTTCAAGTAAACAATCAAACAAACTCTTCAGCTTTATAATATTAGTAAAGTATAGATTTTTTCTTTTATCCCCAACTTATCATTACTCGTTACAATACTACGACAGTGATTTTCAGCATGTATTTGACCAGTCTCCAATCTGTTCTATTACAGTGAATGTTAAGCATGTTACCAGTGTAAAACTTAACATAAATATTGAAATAACAAGATGGCTTACTTTGAGTAGTTTGTTCCTGTTAATTTCCGGAGTGAGCACTTTCACCGGGGCACCCAGCCAGGGCCACTGGGACTCGTCTTGAGAGCAGTTGTCCTGGAATAATATAGAATACAGTGATATAAAGTGTGGAATTGAAGAATCAATTGGGGGAAACTAAAATGTAACATAGTGAATTAGGCTAGATTACAAAATTTAAATTTTTGTCCGTCAGACAGATAAGTAGAAAATATTAGTCGTATTTTTTATTTTCATTCATCCTCCTAATATTATAAACGCGAAAGTTTCTGTGGATGTCTGGATGTTTGTTACTCTTTCACGCAAAAACTACTGAACGGATTTTTATGAAATTTTACAGTATTATTGTTTATAACCCAGAATAACATATAGGCTATAATTTATGATGATCTGTGACAAACTAAATTTCACGCGGCTGAAGCCGCGGGCAAAAGCTAGTAATTACATAATAACAGTGCTATATCGAGTTGGAATTTTTACCTAGAAGTGACGTCACGCGACATTTCAACACAATATAATACTGTAATTATTCGATTATGAAAAAAATTTTAAAACATGTGTCCATTTTTTTTATTATATGTCTGACGGACTAAATAGAATTACCAGTCATCATCCCAATTTACACAAACGAAATTGTTTGCATTTGATTGCATTTTGAATTCTACATTGCATTCTAAGTATTCTAACGGTGAAAGAATAGGTTGATATTCAGTCCAGTAGTTTTTGCATCGTGCATTAGCAGGCCTGTTCATCTCCGCGAGTTTACATCAAAAACAAAACACGCACGATGGCCCACCTACAGGATACTATTCGACAAGGCCTCACATACGAGCGAACATTGACTCACGCACGCGTATTCTTGTGTATGATGGAAGAAAATAAAGAAAATGGTGTACTAAATACTGTGCAGTATTTAACTGCCTAAATAATAATAAAAAAACAGAATGTACTGTTATTAGGTTGCCTCAAGACACTGAGAGGTAAATAAGTAGTTAATATTATTCATGATAATTCATGCTAAATCATGTATTTCCTCCACCATTTTCCGCAGTTTGGCACCTCACGTCACATCATTTTACCGAAGTCAGCCCTATAGCTTCGGCGCAGTGCCGATCACTGACGTTTGTCAACAAAATGGTGCTTGACTCTTGAGACAGGCTAAATTACACCATATTGTTAATGACATTGAGCGTACATTTTTTTAAATACCTTCGCGAAGTAAAACTTCTGTACGTAGTACTTATTATTATTCTGTGGCATTAGTGACAAACATACAAAATAACTGTCATACCAAATTACAAAATAATATCAGAGCTGTGTGTGTGTGTTTTCTGAATAAATAAATAAGTAAGATGTCTTTTAATTTGGTTTTTGGCGGTCAAGCTGTAGATTCTGGCTACACAGGAGTTGCACCGGTGGGAATAGTCCCGTACATACCGTGCTGAATATCCGTCTCTTCATCCGCTCATAGTCCCGTTCCCGCTGCTCCAGCGATTTGCTCCGGGAATTGGCCAATGACCCGTTGCCCGGTTCGTCCAGGGAATGCGTGTCGCGCTTCAGTATTGACCTGGATAACAAATGATTATGTATGCTGTAGGTCACTAATGCTTAAATTGGTTTATATTGCCCTCAACGGGTTATCCTCAATCGTCACTTGTCACCAACACAGCAATAAAAAAAGATTTCGAATTATTGAAGAATAAAAAATAACAATAATAATAAAAAAAAATTCACAATGGGCGCAGGTATTGAGACAATATTTGACAGATATTAGGTACACACAACAGCACATAAGGAAAGATACAATAGTTTATAATTCTGTGATACATTATTTTGTAAGTATAGGAGCAAGTAGGTCAGATTTTGGTAATTTGTTATTACACAAATTAATAATACTCCCGTTAGCCCCTCGTACTAAGCTAAATATGCTTGTGTTACGAGTGAGCTCACTACAATAGTCGAGCGGCGGCGGGGACCGAACCCGCGTTCCCCGGATCACGAGGCGGCCAGTCCGACCCCTTCACCGTTCGGCTATCGTGGCTTCCTTCCTAGATTCGTATCAATAGTGTGCTAATCGGAGCGTTGGCTTAGCATATACCCGTATTGTGAAGACTGGTGCCTGAAGTAGGTTCTGAAAGAGCCTGTAATGGCAGGCCTGTTCATCTCCGCGAGTTTACATCGAAAACAAAACACGCACGATGGCCCACCTACAGGATACTATTCGACAAGGCCTCACATACGAGCGAACATTGACTCACGCACGCGTATTCTTGTGTATGATGGAAGAAAATAAAGAAAATGGTGTACTAAATACTGTGCAGTATTTAACTGCCTAAATAATAATAAAACACAGAATGTACTTTTTTAAGTTGCCTCAAGACACTGAGAGGTAAATAAGTAGTTAATATTATTCATGATAATTCATGCTAAATTATGTATTTCCTCCGCCATTTTCCGCAGTTTGGCACCTCACGTCACATCATTTTACCGAAGTCAGCCCTATAGCTTCGGCGCAGTGCCGATCACTGACATTTGTCAACAAAATGGTGCTTGACTCTCGAGACAGGCTAAATTACACCATATTGTTAATGACATTGAGCATACATTTTTTTAAGTACCTTCGCGAAGTAAAACTTCTGTACGTAGTACTTATTATTATTCTGTGGTAATGGTGTCAAATAGTCCATTTTTCATTTTAAAATGTCTTACTTGGCGTTGGTGGTATCGGTGACGGTCTGGTGTCGTCGCGGGCTGGGCGGGAAGGCGACGGTGCACCACTGCCGGAAACTGGTGCACGGGATCCGTCCGCCGCACGTGCCTGGAAATACAATACGGTATTAAGAACAATCCTAGAATATAATTATAAGAGCTAGTAATAAGTATAATGATGCTTACAGTGATATCGACATATTTCATTTGAAGTTGGCGCAGTTTCGTCGCCTATTGAAGGGTTTATAGATTTCAAACTTCATTATTATAAATTTTTTTTTAATCCACTTTTAAGAATGTAAGGTTTTGTTGTGCATTTTTTTATATTTTGTGATTTTAAATTGCTCGCACTCTGCATAACTTTCGATTAACTTGTAAAGTTTATCTGTGGAAACTGATTAGGCTACTGTACTGTTTTTATTTTTTAAGTTCACATGTATAAACTCATGCTGTTTGTTTCCTTAATAAAGAAAAATAAAAAATAAAAATATAAGGCTAAAGCTATTTCATGAAAGGGATTATACTAGAGGTCTTATGCAACAACGAAATTAACGTTTCAGCTCATAATGACAACTTCTCAAAATGACACTTCACGAAATGATAACTTCGCTAAAAGACAACGTCTCATAATGTCTATTTCTCACAATGACAAATTCGCATTTGGTCATCTTCGCTTTATAACAACTCTAGATAAATTCTGCTTTTAACCATCTTAATACTAATTAAAATGTAAACTTTAGAAAGATATGTTTTTACACGCAAACATAATTTTGCGTTTATTTTTATGTACCAAAAGGCAACAAAAACTATTATTTAGAGCAGTGGTTCCCAAAGTTGTCTGGGCTACGACTCATCTAATACAAGTTTCCAAAGTCTGGACCCATGATGCGCCAGCTGGAAGAGCGCGGCGCAGCGGTGCACCAGCATGCGGCCGTATGACGTCACCGGGACAAGGGAGGGAGGGATAGTAGGGGAGAGAGGGATAGTAGGAGAGAGAGGGATAGTAGAGGAGAGAGGGATAGTAGGAGAGTGGGATAGTAGGAGAGGGGGATAGAAGGAGAGAGGGGGATAGTAGGATAGTAGGAGAGAGAGGTGGGATAGTAGAAGAGAAATATAGGGATAGTAGGAGAGAGAGAGAATAAGGGAGAGAGGGATAGTAGGAAAGAGGGATAGTAGGGGAGAGAGAGGGATAGTAGGAGAGAGGGGGATAGTAGGAGAGAGGGGGATAGTAGGAAAGAGGGGAGGGATTGTAGAAGAGAAATATAGGGATAGTAGGAGAGAGAGAGACACGCACCGCTCTTGGACACGACCACTTGGTTCTTGTTCATGGGGTCCGGATGGTGCGCCAGCTGGAAGAGCGCGGCGCAGCGGTGCACCAGCATGCGGCCGTATGACGTCACCGGGACAAGGGGAGAGAGGGATAGTAGGAGAGAGAGAGAGACACGCACCGCTCTTGGACACGACCACTTGGTTCTTGTTCATGGGGTCCGGATGGTGCGCCAGCTGGAAGAGCGCGGCGCAGCGGTGCACCAGCATGCGGCCGTATGACGACATCACCGGGAAGCGGACTATGCAGCGCCTGTGGGAGAAAAAGAGAGAATAAGAGAGAGAAAGGGAAAAAGGGCTACTATAAAGTCGATGATTATTTAAAAGATAAAAATGTTTGGGATACGTTACTGCCTAGCTCGCATAAATATTTATAACTTTGTACATTTTAAAGCCTGTAAACCTTTGAAAAAGAGGCTGACAATAGTGACTGAGTTTCTTGCGCTGCTTCTTCTCAGCACTGGCCCATTTATTGTCCTGAAGCAGTGGTAGGGTTAATACTGGGACGTGTAAAAGTGCTTATTTCAAGCCTATTTACAGAAATAAATGAGTTTTAATGAGTTTTTTAATGAGTTTTGATATTATTTTGTTTTTTTTTTAGATTACAAAAGTTACATCAACAATATTAACTAGTTACACCAACAATGATAAAATATTAACAACTAGCTACCCGGCGAACTTCGTATCGCCTATGTTCATCAGAAATAATGGTATTCAATACAAACAAACAAAGAATCAAATGTTTCCTTTTTATAATAACATCAGTACAACTTTTATGAACGTGTGCCAAAGAGCTTATATTAGTATCAAGTGAGGTAGGGTATCTTACGGTCACCCTCTCGTATAAGACTAGGCGCAGACCACCGATTTTTAGTCGGCCGATAGTTGGGCCCGATTCAAATTTGTATGAAGAATCAATCGGTGTTATTTGTGCACTTCTTTAAATGCCCATACTGATTAACAGCCCGACTAATTTATCGGCCGATAAAAAACGGTGGTCTGGCCTAGACTTATATTAGCTTTGACATGTCATTTTCAACCGTATGATATGAAAAGTGGCGTTCTGTTAAAATTATTTGACTTACATTGAATCGTTAACCAGTGCGTGCAGTTCTTTCTCGATCCGCAGCAGAGTGACTCGGTCCCTCCCGTTCTTGTTGAGGGTCTCTTATTAACTAAAGTCCGGTCGCCGAGTAGATAGAATTTCGTCCAATGACCCCAAGCTACCCATCCTTATCGCTCGCGCGTAATTATATTGCTGTCGCGACTGTGCGACGGGCGCCCGCAGTGAGTGTGCGAGCGTGACAGCAATATAATTACGCGCGAGCGATAAGGATGGGTAGCTTGGGATGGGTAACTAAACTGATGGTAAATGATGATGATGATGACAGTCTCATCAACTCACATGGAATCGTTGACAAGCGCGTGCAGTTCCTTCTCAATCCCCAGCAGAGTGACTCGGTCCCTCCCGTTCTTGTTGAGGGTCTCTTATTAACTAAAGTCCGGTCGCCGAGTAGATACACTCACTGCAGCCGCCCGTCGCACAGTCGCGACAGCAACATAATTACGCGCGAGCGATAAGGATGGGTAGCTTGGGGCCATTTGACGAAATTCTCTCTGCTCGGCGACCGGCTAATGACTAAACTAAACTGATGGTAAATGATGATGATGATGATGACAGTCTCATCAACTCACATGGAATCGTTGACGAGCGCGTGCAGTTCCTTCTCAATCCGCAGCAGAGTGACTCGGTCCCTCCCGTTCTTGTTGAAGGTCTCTTATTAACTAAAGTCCGGTCGCCGAACAGATAGCATTTCGTCCAATGACCCCAAGCTACCCATCCTTATCGCTCGCGCGTAATTATGTTGCTGTCGCGACTGTGCGACGGGCGCCCGCAGTGAGTGTGCGAGCGTGACAGCAATATAATTACGCGCGAGCGATAAGGATAGGTAGCTTGGGGCATTGGACGAAGTCCTATTTGCTCGCGGCGACCGAACTAATGACTAAACTAAACTTATGGTAAATGATGATGATGATGAACTGTCTCATCAACTCACATGGAATCATTGACGAGCGAGGGACTCGATCCCTCCCGTTCTTGATCCCTCCCGTTTGTTGAGGGTCTCTTAAGAACTAAACTAAACTGATGGTAAATGATGATGATGATGAACTGTCTCATCAACTCACATGGAATCATTGACGAGCGCGTGCAGTTCCTTCTCAATCCGCAGCAGAGTGACTCGGTCCCTCCCGTTCTTGTTGAGGGTCTCTTAAGAACTAAAGTCCGGTCGCCGAACAGATAGCATTTCGTCCAATGACCCCAAGCTCCCATCCTTATCGCTCGCGCGTAATTATGTTGCTGTCGCGACTGTGCGACGGGCGCCCGCAGTGAGTGTGCGAGCGTGACAGCAATATAATTACGCGCGAGCGATAAGGATGGGTAGCTTGGGGTCATTTGACGAAATTCTCTCTGCTCGGCGACCGGCTAATGACTAAACTAAACTGATGGTAAATGATGATGATGATGATGACTGTCTCATCAACTCACATGGAATCGTTGACGAGCGCGTGTAGCTCCTACTCGATCCGCAGCAGAGTGACTCGGTCCCTCCCGTTCTTGTTGAGGGTCTCTTATTAACTAAAGTCCGGTCGCCGAACAGATAGCATTTCGTCCAAAGACCCCAAGCTAGCCAAGCTTGCGGCCGCCCGTTGCACAGTCGCGACAGCTATAATTACGCGCGAGCGATAAGGATGGGTAGCTTGGGGTCACTGGACGAAATTTTATCTGCTCGGCAACCGGACTTTAAAAGACTGATGAAGATTTACAAAAACTGATGGTAAATGATGATGAGACATCTCACATGGAATCGTTGACGAGCGCGTGCAGTTCTTTCTCGATTCGCAGCAGAGTGACTCGGTCCCTCCCGTTCTTGTTGAGGGTCTCTTTGAGGAAGTAGATGAGTTCTGGCCCGGAGGGCTCCGCTTTATCGTCTGTCGATAAATTATATCGTTGGCTTTATTATCTAAAAGACCTGCCTAGAGAGACATAGTAATATTCTTGATAGTTTTAACTTCGACATGATTTTTCAGAACGAAACAATAGGCTAGTTTCCTAAAAAAAATTTTTTAGTACGTTAATTTTAATATAAAAAAAATATTGGACACGTATATTTTGAATTGTCAATCAAACGAATAATTACAAAGTTATAATGCGTTGAAGTTCCGCGCGACGTCACAAAGTGCTGCACTTTTACGCACTCATTGACGTCACGGGCCTTTACTTTAGAACTTTGGCACGCTTTATCTCTTTACATTTTCATTAGTTTTAAAAAGTGAAAAATACGTGTTGAGTAGTTTTTCATAAGCTGACTGACGGACTAATTAAAACTCTTGCTTTTTTACCCAGGAAACATCCCTATCCCTATTGTAAAAAAAAAAGTTGGAATGAAAACTATTAGGAAATTTAGTGTGGGAGCAGGGACCAGATACCAAATATCGATATATTTCAGAAATATTGATAACGGAATCGATAACTGAGATACACAATATTTTTGAGAGCTTTGCTTTGCTCGCTTAGATGGATTCAAGCAATTTTTCAAGTGGTAAATCTTTGTTTTTATATAATTGTTAGTACATAGGGGAGAGTTCGGTATATTGTACCGCCGGGTAAATTGTACCACCCTGATATTTCGTAAAGTATTTATTGAATGTCTGTAATTGCAACACTCAGCGATACACAACTAAATTCAATTAATATCGGCCATGTGGTTTTTGCCGTGACAACGAACACGTGTGTTTTATTTTGAAAAGTATTTTTTCATTGTTTTCAAGTAACTTTTGACAATGCATGTTTAGTTTGTAATTTTGTTAAATTTAATCACAGGGTGTTTCTAATATGTTATTTAGAAGCGTAAATTAGTGTGGATTACAATTATTTGAAACATTTTTCGGTATTTATAAGCTACATTTTTTAGCGATTTTTTAAAAGCACTATCACCTAGTCGGCTAAATTGTACCACCTCAAGTTGTATGAAACTTTACCAAAGGATTTTAAAATTTTTTTTAGTTTTATTTATTTATTTATTTATTTATTTATTTATTAGGTATATACTACAGTTGACAATCGAGTTTTGTTAGTAGATACTTAAGTACACATGGTTAGTAGTTAAGAGCTAGATTGACAACCTAATTGTATACACACAGCATGATGAATAGCGACACAGAGTATAACAATATTAAATTATAAAACAATAAAGTAATTTAAAGTTAAAGTTTCCGTTCTAATGGTTACCTTTGCGAGGCACCGAACTGAGTAAGTCTATCACTTGCCTACGAAATCTGTTGTGGTTTACGTCAAAGACGTCTAAATCCTCTTCACGGCATGTCAGGTCGTCGTACAGACGACACATGCGCACCATTGGGTTGTAAAAGGAGGTGTTGTTTGTTAGCACTTGGAGTCGAAACGCTCGAGGATGTCTGGGATTGGGTCTGGCGTTAAAGTTTATATGTGATAGGAGATAAGGAGAGTCCAGATGGGAATGGACTATTTTGTGCAGATAGTATAGGTCCTGCTGTTGGCGACGGGCACCCAGCGTATCCACCCGGAACTCAACCCTTCGATTATCGTAAGATGACAGTCTACGCCCATAGCCAAACTTAAAGGTTGCAATTTTAAGAGCCTTTTTTTGAACCCCTTCAATAGTATTAGAGTGAACCTGATAACAAGGCGACCACACAATAGAGCCATATTCCAGTATTGTTCTTATCAGTGTGTTAAAGAGGTAAATGAAGTGTGTAAATGAAACTGGATGGTTTACTGAATCCGAACGTCGATCTAGTGATGAAGCCAAGCATACGATATGCCCTGCCAACAATATGATCGTAATGGTTTCGAAAAGTCATCTTTTCGTCGAACATGACGCCCAGGTCTTTTGCTAAGGTATTATACTGCAGAACTTGGTCATCTATTTTATACTGATACGCTACTTTCCTCTTTTTGTTAGTAAATGTGATGACAAAGCATTTGCTGATATTCAAAAACATGTAATTTTTCCTACACCATTCGGCTATTGCGTTTATATCTCTTTGCAACGCGTGGCAGTCAGATTCAGTTTTTATAATGTTGTAAACTTTAAGATCGTCGGCATAAAGCAAACATGGGCAGGACAAGTTTTGGGTAAGGTCGTTAATAAAGATGTTAAAGAATAAGGGTCCCAGGTGGGAGCCCTGAGGCACTCCAGATTTGATAGAAATAGACGAAGACTGGTGACCCTTGACTGTTACAAGTTGGCTACGGTTGAGAAGGTAAGATTGTATCCAGCGCAGTAGACATCCATTAATACCAAAAGACTCAATCTTCCGACAGAGAATAGTGTGGTTCACCTTATCAAAGGCTTTTTTAAAATCTGTGTAAATCGAGTCAACTTGACCGCGCTTGGCAAATGCAGAACAGATAAAATTTTTGTATTCAAGAAGGTTGGTCACTGTTGACTTGCGTTTCACAAAGCCATGTTGTTCGGAGGGAAGAGTAAGTAGGATGCTGCGAGGCCGCTCCGAGCTAGGGTTCACTTTGGCTACTCTTCGGACCGAACAGACATCCGTTTCAGAAAAAACCAACTTGACAGCCTCATACAATTTCTTGACCAGGAAGTGTAGGTTTTCGTTTCGTTTCTGTGGAACACAGTGGATTTCGACGTTACGATTTCTTGAGGCTTTGTCTAGTGTGTCTATACGGTGCTCAATGTCGAGGATGTTGAAGTTAAATTTTTGCTTCTCTTGTTCAAGTGCCCTTATTTTGTCATTGGCAGCTGTAAGGGCAGCTTTCAGATCCTTCTGTTCATCCGCAAGAAAATCGGTAGTCTTTGTAAAGTCATCCCTTACCGACTGTATCGCCATCTTGATCTCTTTTCCCAACTGCGCAGTTATTTCGTTCGTAATTGACACTTTTAAACTACTCAACCTCGAGTCCAGTAAAGCACTAAACTTGTCGTATGTGATAGTTTCAGGGTCAGGATTGAGAATTACTGACTTTCGTAGCGGTTCACATACAGACGAGGACTCGCTCAGAGTGTCATCCTCCACAGACATCATTGACAGGTTAGCTTGGCTTGATGAGGCCGTCTGACTCGGTTCCATTGTAGATCGAGGGCGTCCCATGGCACCGATAACGGAGCTGTTCTTGCGGGGCTTATCAATGTTTCTTGCAGAAGGCGGCGACGGTTGCGAACGCACTGGAGTGTTATCGTCTTTACGACGATTGCGGTTTATATTTGCGCAGAGCGGGCAACACCAGCGACGCTGTTTAGTTGAGTAATATTCCTTGTAGTCATTTGGCGATATGTTGACACACCCATAGTGATAAAGCTCCTTGCAAAACGAGCACTTTGGGACGCAGCTCTCGCGTATGATATTTTTACAAGCAGAACAGCTGTTCATTGTAGTAGTTTAATATTATCGTAGCACAGTAACAGTAAAGTCTAAAAATAGATACTGTCTTCGTAGCATCGACGCGCAATAATTCGTAGCGCGATAACGGCTATACTCGCTCGTAGTACTACGTCCAATCCTCGTAGCCCGTAGCAGCGTGTGACGTTGATGGTGGAATGTGGCGTCTCGCTCAGAACTCGCTTTGTTCTTGTCTTGCACCGCATCTATCGTCCATGACGGTAAGTTGTAAAAAACACAGTAACAGAATGTTTGCTTGGTTGAATTAAATCCACAAATAAACTTATTTGCACTGATTTTCAACGGGAACACATTTCACTAGGTTGTTTATCAGAGTTAGTGCAACGTTTTTATACACAGTTCGACACAAATCGGCAACTTTAAACCACTAAACGGATCATTTTACGCGCAGCGCATTACAAACACTGTTGGCGCTCTGACGGTCGGCTGACGAAAAAAAAAAAAAAGTAGTAAATCACATTTTGAAGTTATAATAGCGTAGTTATGTTTGACTAACAATAAATGAAAGCAAAAGACTGGCAAAGTAGATCAGATACAAGTGTGCGTTACGATAATTGGAATAACAAAACTTTTACTCAAAATCGTGATAACGTGTAAAACAATATCAATTGTCTATGTTATTAAGTACTGTTCCTTTTCGTTACCTAATTTGTTAAGAATGTATCGTACAATATTTTGCCATAGTTTTTTTATAGGCTTGAAATTTATTGAAATCCAATTTAGTAACCCTGTGGTACAAATTATCGAACCGGTTGGCTAAATTGGACCGAAGCTCTGAACTCGTATTTTGTTGATTTGTGCTAAATATACAACAATTGTGTTGATTAATGCCTACGAAATAGTAAGTTGAATAATTTCTCTTTAATTATATACCATGAACATTAGCAAAAACAAAAGAAAACTATGTGTAAAATGGGACTGAAAAAAACTGGTCCAAATTAGCGGACTCTCCCTTAAAACAAATATAAATATAAACGTACCTGAATCTGTTCTACTTAATGATATATACTTTGGTTTTTCTTTGCGTTCGGGACATCTGAAATAAATAAAAAAACATATTTATGGTCTCCAGCACATAATACAATATTGTTGTCGGAAAATAAGCCTTATTGCAACTATAGTCTGGTCCGTGAGCACGTAGAATTTTGTCAAATGACCCCTAGCTACCCATCCTTATCGCTCGCGCGTAATTATGTTGCTATCGCGCTCGCACACTCACTGCGGGCGCGCGTCGCACAGTCGCGACAGCAATATAATTACGCGCGAGCGATGAGGATGGGTAGCTAGGGGTCATTGGACAAAATTCTACGTGCTCACGGACCGGGCTTTACATAAAAGCAACTGTTTTGATCGATATGCTATAGTTTAAAACATACCTGCAGTAATAAATTTGTTCTTCAATCTCCACACTTTCTGATTTTCTTAAACCGTCCTGGCCACCTGAAAATGTAATGCATTTGTATGAATGAAGTAATTTATGGTACTACTGACTCAATGAAAGACACGACTATTAAAAACTCATAAAAATCATTCATTTATGCAAGTAGGGTTTTAAAAAGCACTTTATTAACCCTACCACTGCTTGAGGACAATAAATAGGCCAATGCTGAGAAGAAGCAGCGCAAGAAACTCAGTCACTATTGTCAGTGTTGGACCAATGACAGTTTAACTGTTCCCCGGGACAAACTTGTCCTTCACTGGTTGGGTTGTTGGCGGTCAAGCTGTAGATCCTGGCTACACAGGAGTTGCAGCGGTGGGAACGAGAAGTGGGAATAGTCTGGATACTACAATCCGGTCGAGTTTCGCACCTTGCTGGAATGCGATTCTCCCTTACACTCCCCGCGTTTGCCCCGTCCGTACCAAAACGTCGATGTGACGTCACGGCTGCCAGGTACGCAGCTAACTCGGCCGGGTTGTAGCTATCTAGAAGCTAAAGTCCTGTCGCCGAGCAGATAGAATTTCGTCTTGCTGTCGCGACTGTGCGACCGGGCATCCGCAGTGAGTATGCGAGCGCGACAGCAATACACACGCGAGCGACAAGGATGGGTAGCTTGGAGTCATTGGACGAAATTCTATTTGCTCGACTACCGGACTTTAGTGTATAATACAATACTCACCGTGATCGTTGTCGCAGCAATCATGGGGGGGCCTTTTTTATGTGACAGGAGGCAATCTAGCAGATGGATCACCTTAGTCCCTCATTACTTAGCAGTGGACGTCATTTGGCTGAAAGGAACGAACGAATACAATGCCCACCGTGATCGTTGTCGCAGCAGTCGGGACAGTCGTCCGCGCACGCGATCCCGGAATCCTGCTTGATACACGCCGGTCTCCGCCGCCGGCCTCTGTGGACATAATATTAAATAAATATAATTTATTCAACAAAAATCTATATATATAAAAGAAAGTCGTGTTAGTTACTCCACTTATAACTCAAGAACGGGTGAACCGATTTAGCTGAAAATTGTCAGGGAGGTAGTTTAGAGCCAGGAGAAGGACATAGGATACTTTTTATCCCGTTCGAAATAAAAAAAAGTCTGTTTATTTATTGCCATTAAGGCGGAACAAAGTTCGCCGGGTCAGCTAGTAAATAATATTGTTAATAGTAATTGTTTATCACTATTTCAATGGCTCGTAAGTAGTATGGAATTGGGCATTCTAGATCACTGTCGCTCGTCGCTAACGCTGCTCGCTCCAGATGATCTAGAATTGCCCAATTCCATACTACTCATTAGCAACGCAACGCATAGCGCGCTCGACCTCGCACCGCGCAGCGCACCTGCTTTCGGAAACGAGAACCACAAAAAAATTTACAATCGTTGTTAATACATTACCCACATGAAATACAACTTACTGATAACACTTCAGCATGCTGATCTGTTACCATGCCATTATTCGAAGCTGGCTTCGCATACTCGAGTAAATAATATAGTTATCTAATTATTTAATGTGTAATGGATAAATTTATATTGAAATAACACGGCCCCCGCCACTGTCGTCGACTTGTTGCGTCACACGCATCGAAACGCGCGCCGGAAATAACGCTGCTGACACTGCGACAAAAGTAACTATTGTTTGTGCCTTATGCACTCGTTTCTGATGTTTTAATTAAATTGATATTTTAACATATAAATTACAATAATATAATAAGAAATTATAATAAATCTTTGGACAATTTCACAAAGTGCCAGCTAACCTCAAAGTAAGCAACTTAATGCTTGTGTTATGGTGCTAGCTTAACGTATTATACTACTTATATACTTTTTTAAATACATACATATTATACATAGTAACATCCAGACCCGTCACATAAATTAAAATTCATCATTTCAATTTCCGCCCGGCCGGGAATCGAACCCGGGACCTCTCGGCATGGTAGTCCGTTCTGAACCACTACAGTTACACCAAACAGCCGACAAAGTTGAACTAACGGTACTCTGAACGTAAGGCGTTCTTCTTTATTACTAAATGTATGCAAAATACGTAAGTATTTGATAATTATGAACGTAAATAAGAAATAATGTAGGTAAATTATTGAAATAAGCGCCTCAATCAATGTAAAAGTTTTATACGTTGTTTACTTTGGTAGACCAGGAATCTTGTCTTAAGAAAGCCGCTCCGAAATATGACATGCTGTCATTATATTTATTTCCTTTTATATAAAGACTGCTAGGATTTATACTTCAGGTTTGCTATAACTGTTGACGTTTCTGTAAGACTTTATTCCTTTAAAAAATAAATAAGTAGGTACCTACGTGAAAATTTAAACTTATAATTACTGACAAAATATATTCTCAAGGGTCTTATGATATAAGAACCTCAAATCTTTCAAAGCAGGTGTATGTATAAAAACACAAAATGTTCGTCTATTTAAAGAATTTCATTAAAACACACTGCAGAAGATGTTTTTTTTTTTTTTTTTTTTTTTTTTTTTTATATGATATAAGATTCTATTATAGTTGAGCCAGCGCAACTTATTTTTAAACCTGGACCTGAAAAAATGTGTTTTAGGCGTTTTCACGTTTCATTATAACAACTTGAAATTTAATCACTTACGTAATTGCATGAGCAATGTCACATTAAATTGTTTAGCTTTTACTTTCGGGTAAGGCGTATGTAGTTTACTCTATACTCGTGTGACTCGTGTATACCGTGATGTCAGACTATAGAGTTGTCATGAGTGTCAGACATGCAGTCATCAATTAGACCTTAGCTTAACACACATCCACGCATCGTGTTAGCTTAAACACTAGCTGTTGCCCGCTGCTTCATCCGCGTGAATTTTTTTGTCAGAGATCGTTATAAATTATAGCCTATATGTTATTCTGGGTTATAAACTATAATACTGCAAAGTTTCATCAAAATCCGTTCAGTAGTTTTTGCGTGAAAGAGTAACAAACATCCATCCAGACATCCATACATCTAGACATCCAAATTTCGCATTTATAATATTAGTAAGAAGTAAGATGTTTTTTTATATCAAACTAATAGATTCCAACTTATATCAACCAAAGTGGGAACAGATGATTGTTTACAAGAAACTCAACACTAACTTAGCCGTCTAACATTTATACAAAATGAAGTAAAATAAGACATAATGTTTATTTGTTTTATTGTTATTCTGCAATTATTAAAAATATCTGTTTAATGATAGTTAAACTCTAAGATAATATACTTAATTCAAAATTGCTCTGATTATTTAATTAAAAAGGTGTTTTATACCATTTGCTATCACCATTCCGTAGTATTGCTAAAATAGTTAATGCTAATGATCGAAACCTTGATTTTACGACTTGTTTTAATAATTTGTAATATTTTAGATTTGATGTAAATAAGGCTAATTAAAATGGCTTAAAAATAAAAGTATTTACATTTTACATACTTATTTTCATAATACATTCTACTGTGATAAAAATAATTCGTTTCAGATAAATGTCGTTTTTATATAATTAGGTATAAAGTAATAACTATTGATTTAAATAAACTTGGAAAAATACCATATTAATAAATTGAGGTCAAGCAAACATGCGGAGTGCTATGCACCACGTGGTTGTAAGTCTGCTTGCTTGCATTTTTCACCGCACGCATCGGGCTGGTGCGCTTCTCAACTAGGGATGGGACAAAAATATTATGGGCGATACTGTCTGATACTTGATAACTTCGATACGTGATAAATATAATTATATAACTAGGTACTCCGTTTTTATATTTCATAATTTCAGATGATTTTAATGTTCTCTATTTTAGATTTCTGTGGGCATGCCATCGATTACCTATATCAACCAGTAGAATAAGAGGTGTTATTTTTGTAAAAATATGTTGCGCATCTAAATATTACAAATATTTATTTTTACGTTAAATTAAAAAGGCTATTCTCATAATGTAACAAATGTAGTTACGACGTGGTAACTGATATTTTATACTAGGTAACTGCTCCGTACTTTTTACAACACTATAACTGTTTTTGCGAACTCCACAATAATCGCGTTATAAATTGGGGTGTTTCGGTGATTGTCACCACAGTACCGCAACAAGTAATTATCTAGTAATTGCTGCTCAAGTAGCTATTGCGCAGTGCTCCAGAATCTCTGCCCTCCAGAATCTCTGCTCTTCAGAATCCCTGCTCCATCACCAAGGTAAAAATCATGTAAGTTTTTTTATTTATTTACTTTGTTTCTTTTTCTTTGCAATTCTTGGAGTCACCCCAACTTTATCATCTAGCAGATAACCATCCATCCGTCCACCTTCAGCTGGTCCGCTGATGAGACTTCGATTACTACATAGAATTTTACTTTATCTTTACAGGTCCGACTCCGAGATCGAATCCGTGTTCGGAGACAGCGCTGCTGCCTCCAGTTCTCGCAAATATACGCCGAAGAGGAAGACGCCAGTCAAATCAAGGTACAGTGCATTCAGGTTCATTCAACAAACATAATTTTATTCCTAGTGCATCATCATTGATCTTTAACGCTCTCATCACACGTAAGTAAACACTTTGGGATGAGAAAAGTTTAAGATCATAGATGCGCAGGCATCCCGTCAGTTTACTGAATCATTATATTTGTCCCTACAGATCCGACTCCGAGTGTGAGGCTGAGCCGCAAGTACCGAAAAAGAAACGTGTCTCTAAACCCCGGTAAGTGGATGTTCCAACTATGTGCGTAT
Source organism: Ostrinia nubilalis (assembly GCF_963855985.1). Taxonomy (NCBI): domain Eukaryota; kingdom Metazoa; phylum Arthropoda; class Insecta; order Lepidoptera; family Crambidae; genus Ostrinia; species Ostrinia nubilalis. The sequence goes on along the minus strand of NC_087114.1, from coordinate 7,462,410 downwards.
GAGTATGTGTATGTTGATTGAAAATCTCGGTAAGTGGTTCGTTTCACGAATGCGTGTGAGTGTGTGTGAATGTATGAGCGTGTTGAGTGAACTCTGAAATCTAATTAGTGGATGGTTCAGTGCTATGTAAGCAAACAATGTATGTGTATGTATGTTAAGTATGTGTGTAGTTATATGTTTATTAAAAATCTCGGTAAGTGGTTGGTATCATAAATGCGTGTGTGTGTGTGTCTGTGTGTCTGTGTGAGCGTGTTAAGTGAACTCTAAAATCTAGGTAAGTGGATAGTTCAGTGGTATGTAAGCGAAGATTTATGTGTGTATATATGTTGATTGAATGCTTTTGTCTTTAGATACTGTGTTACAAATGAAGATGAATGATTTCCAAGTACAGGCTTTTAAACAACGCTATTTATTATAGCACCTGTACTTGAAAGAGTGTTTCTGCGAGTCAAGTATTAATAATATTAATTTTTAATTTCAGAGCTTCGTCAAAGAGATCTAAAGATCTCTTCGGATTGTTATCCGACGAGGACGAGACGCTAGCGGTCGAGAACTCCCAACGTCGGGGTTCCGCGGCTCACCAGCAGCTGGACAGCAGCCTGACGACCAAGGTCGCCAACGGCTCCGTGCGGCGCACCGCTCCGCTCGACGGCACCTACTACGTAGAGGTGCGCGCCTACACCACCAGCGACGCGCTCAAGGTGTTGCCCGCGGAGCGCTACAAGAAGGCGCTGCTCACCGCGAAGGTCCAGCTGAACACCGGCACATCGGAGTGGCAAGATCTTCAGAAATTTATGAAGAGTCTGAAGAAATTATTTGAAGATCGAGAGCCTGTATTTTATAGTAATAAAGTAAATATTAAATAATAAAAATTTATTTTAGTTAATAGTAAATAGTAAATAATAAAAATTATTTTAGTTAATAAATTGTATTCTTTGAATTTCCTAATTCCTTCTAGTTTTGTAAGTATAGTCGACCACATACCAAGTTACACATAGAAAATACAATAACAACACAACAGGTAACTGGTATTCAGGGTACAATACAAGGTATAGGTAGGTACGTTTGATTTTTGGTACAAAGGTAGGTACCTAACTAAGGTTTGTTGTTTAGAGAGGTAACAGGTAAGTCTGTTAAAGAACACGGCAAAGTGCGCGTGAAGTCGTTACACTTGGTATGTGGTAGATCTATACATACTGACTTTTTAGAAGTATTAGGATTTCAAAGTAATTTTCCTAGTTTTTAGTATTAGTTATTTTAATAAGTAACTAACCTTAAAGAAATTTATTTCAGCATAAAGTAAAGTATATAAAAACCATGCCTTTTTGTACGGCTTGTTCAGCACGTGTAGACAATACGCATTGGGTAGGGCATTTGCGGAGTAACGCGCATAAGAACAAATGCGCAGCTCCGGTAGAGGACGGCGTAGTTAAGATCTCCTCTGCCTTCAGAGGCCGTATCGCTTCGTATAGGATACTAGCGAACGCGGGAAACGAGTCGACTTTACCTGAGATATTCTTAAATAGTATACGTTCTAAGTTGCTCGTTCTTATAGAAAAATCTTTAAAGCAATACATTAGTTTAAAAATTAATTTAGAGTATTTTGGTAATTTTATTTTGTTAAAAAGCGATACGCAAGATATAAAATCATTCGCGACTAAGAATATGATTATTCATCGCAACTTTAATTACGACCAAGTATTTAACTCCGTCGTCCGTACATTGTGTAAAAAAGTCGAAGAGTTTCAGGATCGTGACAGTGGCTGGGGATTTTTAAATAACATATATGTTGAAATCAATATTAACAAGTTTGATCCGTTAAGTGGAGCAGGTTCAACCTATGTGGATTTACCACTTCATTTAAAAAGGAAAAAAGCTTGTATCAACGTTAAAAACGCTGATAACTTTTGCTTTTTGTGGAGCATCATTGCAGCGCTTTATCCAGCTAAACGCAATACTGATCGTACAGGTTCGTACCCTCCTTTTGAAGACGTGTTAAACGTGCATGGGTTAAACTTTCCTGTCACTTTTACAGATATTAAAACATTTGAAAATAATAATAGATTTTTAAGCATCAATGTATATTCCGTAAAGAATAAGCGCATTGTGGGGCCAATTTATAGATCAGAATTTAAAAGGAAAACTAGGATTAATTTATTACTTCTTGAAAATGGAAACAAATCACACTATGTTTTGATAAAGAATTTGTCACGTCTTGTACGAGCTCAAATAACAAAACACCATAATAAGATATACTTCTGTGACGATTGTTTACTTTTCTTTGCATCTGAAGAAAAACTTGATGGTCACGTTTGTAGCGGCGTAACCACTGTGCTACCGGAACAAGGTAGTTATCTTAATTTTAAAAATTTTAATCGGAAACAAGATATTCCTTTCGTTGTGTATGCTGATTTTGAAACTCTTCTTAAACCGATAGCAACTTGTGAACCGAGTCCCTCTTGTAGTTTTACTTTAAATCAAAAACAACACATTCCAGCGGCGTTTGCTTATAACGTAGTGTGCTCGTTTGACGAAAATCTTAATAGTTTTGTTTCGTATCGCGGACTTGACTGTGTTCATAAATTTCTTAAAAGTCTTTACAAAGATATAGAAAAGATTTATGACATTTTGAGTGTCGATGTGCCAATGGTGTTCGATGAAAACGATGCTAAAATACATGCTGAAGCTGATGTGTGTCACATTTGTAATGGTTTAATACTGTTTGATAAAGTAAGGGACCACTGTCACTTGACAGGCCGCTACCGGGGTGCCGCTCACCAACACTGTAATTTACAGTACAGCCTGCCTAAATTAATTCCCGTCTTTTTTCATAACCTAGCGGGCTATGACTGTCATCTATTCATTAAAGAATTGGCTGAAAGTTCGGGTCCCATAAAAGTAATACCGAAGAACAAAGAGAATTACATTTCTTTTACAAAATTTTTAAAGATGTCTGATAGTAAATTTGCCCAAATAAGATTTGTAGACTCTTTTAAGTTTTTAGGGACAAGCTTAGAAAAATTGGGAAACGGTCTACACAAATCCGATTTTGTTCACTTAAAACGTTGTTTTACCGAAGATAGAGAATTTGAATTATTAACCCGTAAGGGTGTTTATCCTTACGATTATATGAAATCTTGGAAATCGTATTCTAAGAAACATCTGCCCTCTAAGGAAAGTTTTTATAATACTTTGACTGATGAGGGCATTAGCGATGAAGATTACATGCACGCGAAATTGGTCTGGAATACTTTTAATATTTCTAATTTGGGAGAATATACTGATCTTTATCTTAAAACCGATGTTTATTTGTTGACAGATATCTTTGAAAATTTTAGAGCGGTATGTAAAAGAAATTATCATCTAGATCCAGCTTTTTACTTAACAGCACCAAGTTTATCATTTGACGCGATGTTATTGAAAACGGGCGTAGAGTTGGAGCTACTGTCTGACTTAGAAATTATACGCCTCGTACAGAAAGGCGTGCGGGGTGGGATTTGTCTTTGTTCTACCAGGCTAGCTAGCGCGAACAACATTTACATGGATAATTACGATGAAACTAAACCAGATTCTTTTCTCTTATACATCGACTGTAATAATCTATACGGTTACAGCATGTGTCAGTCCTTGCCAGTAGCTAATTTTAAATTTCTTGAACAACACGAAATTGATAGATTACATATTACAAACGTTTCAGACGATGCAGAATATGGATTTATACTAGAAGTTGATTTGTTGTACCCCGAAGAGTTGCACTGTACTCATAACGACTATCCATTTTGCGCGGAGAAATTTATACCTCCAGGAGGTACAACTTCTAAATTAGTGCCGAATTTATACTCAAAATACAATTATGTAATTCATTACGTACATTTAAAAACGTGTTTAAATCATGGTTTGATTTTGAAAAAAATACATCGGGTAGTTACATTCAAGCAAAGTAAATTCTTAGCGGAATATATTAATCTTAACACCGAATTGAGAAAGAAAGCAGAAACACCATTTCAACAAGACTTATTTAAGCTCATGAATAATTCTGTCTTTGGAAAAACCTTAGAAGATACTGAGCGTAGAGTAAACGTAAAATTAGTGAATCAATGGCAGGACGATACCAATCGAACGAATCGATCTATCTCTGCGGCAAAGTTAATTTCACGACCAAATTTTCACAGCGCTACCATTTTTACTGAAAACTTAGTAGCCGTTCAAATGAAACCGGAAAGAATTATACTCGACAAGCCGATTTACGTAGGTTTTGCTGTTTTAGAGCTTTCAAAAAGCCATATGTATCAGTTTCATTACTCTGTCATAAAGCCTCACTACGGTCATAAAGTGCAATTATGTTACACGGACACTGATAGTTTTATCTATGAAATACAGACTAAAGATGTATACAGAGACATAAAACAAAGGACAATGGGCAAAATGGTACCCGGCTCCAATAGATATGTGTCTAGTATCGTTTGAAAGGTCTTACCAAGATGAACAACTTTTACTATGACCACCAAGCTCAGATCTGGTTGTATACGAAGATATACATACTTTTTTGCAGAATGGTACCCGGCTCCAATAGTTATGTTTGTAGTGTCATTTGAAAGGTCTTACCAAGACGAACAACATTTACTATGGCCACCAGCCTCAGATCTGGTTGCGTTCGAAGATAAAGATACTTTTTGTGTAACCTAAGTATCATACAGTATGAAGGGGGACGCGCTCGGGGCAGGGCACCGACGAGATGGTCGGACGCGGTGAGGAAGACGGTGGGCGGGAGTTTACATCGTGCGGTCCACACAGCTTATGACCGCAGTCTGTGGAGGAACACTATCTGTGGTCGCGATCCTCATCAGTGAGGGACCGAGGATGAAGAAGAAGAAGTATCATACGTGTCCATCGTATGGTACTTAGGTTATGCGAGGCAGGAAGGGTTTACTGCTCCAGCATCCTTCCTTAACTCTATAATTATTGATGGGGATAATTGTGAAATAAATATTTTTATTTACAGAAGTACAACCCCCTTATTAATAAAAAGTTACACCTAGGAAGAACCTTGGATTAAAATGACATTTCCATACCAAATGACAATTTAAGCCAGAGTTCAACTAGGGTGTAACTTTTATTAATAAAGGGGTTAAAGTTTTATTGCTTCTTAATGGTTTTATTATGGGTTGCTAAAGCGAATAAACCCACAAGACCCAATAAGTCCACCCACAAGATGGACCGACGACCTCATAAAGGTAGCGGGAAGGTGCTGGATGCAGGCCGCCACCAACCGGCCATTGTGGAAATCATTGGGGGAGGCCTATGTTCAACTGGACGTCCTATGGCTAAAATGATCATGATGATGATGATGAAAGCGAATAAAGGGCTAATAGCTCGGGTAGTTCATCGTAGGTATAATCCTTTCCTTTTCAATGCTTCTTTTAGTTATATTAATAGATTGTAGTTATAATACATACTAGGTATACATGGATGATTGTGTTATACTTTCATTATAATACTTAGTGGAATTACTGCTTTCAAAACGTGAATTAGAACTGGCCCCATAGCAGACATTTTCCTACATCTAAAGGCCTTTTAAAATATATATTGGTTATGGCTATTGGAGCGGGTACCACTTTCCATACATTTGTGCCCATCATCCTTTCTTGCGATATTTCGACACCAGTAATTACGCTTCGCAAAACCAGCACGATCTTCCGATTATGAACAAAAAAGTACCGGGTTTGTTCAAAGATGAACTTGGCGGACGTATTATGACTGAATTTGTAGGGCTAAGATCAAAACTGTACTGCATTAAAACTGAAACTGATGTAATCAAAAAGGCAAAAGGCATTAGAAAGAATGTTATCAAACATTTGAACGCATCCGATTACAATGATGTATTACTCAATGATAAAATAGTGCGCAGAAAAAATATTCTGTTTAAATGTATTAAGCATAATATTTTCACCCAGACAGTAAATAAAATTGCTTTATCAAATGCTGATGACAAACGTTTCATAATGCCCGACAAAGTTTCCACAAAGGCATGGGGTCATAGTTCCTTAATTTAATGCTTTACATTATGCTGAAATATATTATAATAATCATTTAGGCTAAACTAACTAACTATAGGTGTAAGGTTAATTTTAATTTATTTCATAAATATTGTAATTATTTATAAGTTAATAGAAATAAACATTTAATAATTTACACAATTTATGGTTTTATTTAAACTCATAAAAATCGTCAAATAAGCGTAATCACGCAATATTGTAATTTGCAATACGCTGATACAATACATCCGTTCAGTTTTGCAAATTCAGCGATTTCGTAATAAAGTATCTGTACTAAACATAATTTTTAATAAATATTTCAACACCACGAGAGCTCATTCACTCCATATTATTCCACACCTCCAGACAAGCGAGAGAATACATTTTCGGTAAGTATACAATTTCTAAGGTTTATTGGTATAGGTATTATTGTATTATAATACGAACACTAACAATTGTTTTACTTTTCAGATCATGGAAAACTCTGATGACACCAACATCATGCTGTCCCAGTACACCTGTGATCCCTGGGAAGGGCTCACTCAAGCCTGTCAGGAACTAATGGACAGGCCTGAGACGACCGAGCCCCAAGCCTTGCGGGAAAAGAAGGTTCGGCGGAAGGCTGAGGCCAAGAAAAAGCGACGTAGTTCTGCAAAGTCCTACGTTATCAACAGGGAACGCTCGAGAGGCATTCGACTCATACAAATACGGGTGAGTGACCTAACCAGCGAGCCTTCCTGTTCGACGGCGCGGGACCCGGAGCACAGTGACAGTGAGGACAATGTGGTGCTGAGTGCGCAGTATGTGGTGACAGAACACAATGACGAAATAATGGATATGACTGATAGTGTTATAAGAAAAATTTCAAAAAAGTTGTGTAGTGATAATCTTTAGTTTTAAGTATAAATATGTACTTAGGTTAAATAATAGTTTTATAAGAAAGTAGCAATAAAGTCTAGAAACTAAACGTGTTTATTTTTTCACCACCTCAAATAGGAAACAATTACTTTTACTATTTAGACTTAATTATTTTTTACTTGAAGGATCGATAAATTAAAGACGGTAATGCCTTTTAATAAGTATAGTTTATTTAAAAATCATAAATTAACTTTATTTTCAACACACCATTTCTTTATGCATACTACATTTTTTAATGCACAAATTTTCTTATGATAAATACAATTATATAATGCAGTATTATCTGAACAATACATTTTATGAAGAGTATTTAAGTTAGGAGCACTTAAATTACTTATATCTACAATATTATTTTCTTTTCCACATAGATCCTGCACCCAATTGATCTTTTCGTCTCCTTTTACAAAAATCTTTTTGTCTTTTAAGTAAGGTTTAATAATTCTTTGAAATTCTCTATAGTCTACATATCCTTCACTCCAGCGGTAGCCTCTGTTTCTTTCGATCCAGCGAACCTGCTTTTTCTCTTCAGCGGTTAATGAATTGAACGGATATGGTGGTTTTACCAAAAATATGTAAGTATGCTCTTGGGTAGCCATAGCAAGTTCTTTAACTATAAATTCATTAACACTATTTTTGAACCCTTGAATATCCACAATTGCTGTGTTGATATTCATGATAATTTCTTTACTATATTGCTCAAAGGTTTGTACTCAAATATACAATCGTTTAAAATCAAACAGTAAGCAGCGGTCTGATCGGGTATTTCTTGATCTGTTTCGATTTCAACTCTTACATCGATCGATCCTTTCAAAGTTTCGTGTTGCCTCGAACAGTCGATAACAAATAAGGGAGCCACGTCTCTGAATTCCTTCAAGCTCATCAACGGCTCTGGTCGACGTCCGTGATACGACTGTTGAAATCTTGTGTACTGCTCATATAATAAAGTAATCTTGTCTTCGGAAAAACTAACATTTAGTCCTTCGTATGGGTAATATGACGAATTTAGAAAGACTCTTACATCACGTACATGACAGTGGTCAAACTCAGCCATTGACGAGTGAGCGTTATGTTTGCGGTTAGTTTGTAACGCGATTACAACAAATCGTGGTTTCTCTATTTGCGATGAAGTTTTAATAGACCACGTATGTTTACGAGTTTTAGGTAGTAGTGGATATTCATATAGGTCCCAATTACGATATGCTAATGGAATAGGTCGATCTTTTTCTAAATGTTTTAATAGATTAATTCTTTCTCTATCTGATACTTTAATGTGTGGAACTCGCCAAACTATTTTATTAATTATAATGTCATCTACTATTTCACCTGTATTAAGTTTGATTGCATTGAGATTAGTATTGCTTCTCAGCAATACTAACTCGTGTTTACAGTTAATGATAATTTTATCATAATCTTCTGCAAATCCTAATATCTTGTTTAGCGGAATAGATGCGGAAAATGATCCACCAGCTGCATTGTTTGTGCCCGTGGGCGACCAACCCCAAACTTTTGCACACTTAGACTCATTATCATTTAAGGATAGATAAGATTTTATTGTCGTCGTAATACCTGCATTCTTAACTTTATCTATTTCTACCCCATTTAGTTCGTATCGTATGTCTTGAAATAGAAACAACGCTGGATTATTGACAAAATGTACATTTGATACTTTTTCTTTAGTCGTGCTATTAAAGACGTTCACTTTACCCTCGATGTATAAACTACTGAGTGAAGGCAGCACGTACAGGTCCTGTTGATTGATAGGTATCCGTATTTCATCGTTCTTGTTGAAACTGGTTACGTATGGTTTGTATGAATGGTATTCAAAACTTTCAATACTATTATCGTATGGTGTTTGTTGAGATATATTTAAAATATTCATTTTATTAAACCAACTAGCTTAAGAAATGCTTTATTATTCTTGGTTAGCTTCTTTTTTACTTGAAGGGATGTGTCTTTATGAGGTGTTCTTTTAGAACTGACTTGAGTACTCGAGGTGATTGGGTTTTTATTGAAATTCAACATTTTTTTCTGAAGTGTAAGTACAGTTGAACTTCTTCTCCACGTAAATTTATTTCTTTATTTTCAGCGTCCAACAATCTTATGTTAATAGCACTTATGGAATCTTTGTTAACAGGAAAATAAATTAAGTTTTTAGGTATTTCAATTATTCGATAACCAGGTGGTACATTAGGTACAAACTCGTAAATAATATGACTTGCTTTCCCATTTACAAAAGAACCACTAACTACATCGCATTCGATCCGCACGATGGTTGTTGATACAATGCTGACGGGATACTCAGACTCAGTACTTATATTAGCATTTATCGTCCCCATACCAAATCCTAATATTTTACCAATTGATTCTTTCTTATTGAAGTGAACATCTTTGGAACAACATATATTTGTCTTCAAGGTATTGTTGTTGCAGGTTAGTTTTAATACGGTGTTCTTTATGTTACTTTTTAAATAATCACATATATCCTGAAGCTCGTAAGACCCTTCAGGAATTTTAATGACTTCGCTATCACCATAATAAAATTTATTGTTTCTTTCATCTATGTTAGGAATAGAATTGAAAGTTGAAAAATATATAAGACCGCATTCGTAGTCTCCTCGTAATTCCAACGTTGGTGAATAGTTTGTAATTAAACAGGCTCCTACCCCGGTTATGGACACAGTGAAAGACATTTTTATACTGACAATTTTATTTATTACATTTGTTATATAAATGCTTTATCCAATAGTTTCTTAAAAATTTTAGACATAAGTGACCACAGTTTGTGGTTCCAAACCTTTGATGTTGTACATAATTATAGTTTATTGGTAAGTTATGTAAATACTTAACTAATTCCAACGGCGGTTTTAAATTTCCAAAACTATCATAATATTCTGCGTAATCGTTTTGCTTTACAAAGGCTACCCAATGCGTTCCAGGATTTTTGCTGCTATCCAAATTTAGTATACCACACTCAATCTTTTTGGCCTTCAAAGGTAATTTATCTCTCATAAATACACCGCGAAAGAATGGTATATCACTAGCGTGTTCTAATATATCAAAATTTGTGAGAGCACGTCTGGGTAGCCGTTTGATTAGTTTTTTGAAGGATTTAAGTATAAACCAGCTCCTTTTTTATGCGGTTTTATATACAATCCTTTTCCAAGAGCTACCGCTTCCATCATTCTATTATGGCGTTCAGACTCCTGAAGACTCTTCTGTGCAGCTTTAGAATCATTAACAGCTTTCGCAATACCTGCTGCACCTCCCGCTAGAGAACCCAAGGCTGATAATCCCGCAAATATGGGAATGAGAGGTAAGAGTCCGCCATATTTTGGAATGGGAATACACCGTGGTAATTTTATTCCTTTTTTATTTGAAAATAGTTTTTTTGCAGCAGCATATGCATATTGTATAGTAGAATGTTTGTCCTTCGATTTTAGTTTTTTAATTTGTGTTCGTATTTTTTTAATACCCGACATAAATGATTTTAAACCAGAGCCCGCCCTAATTTTAGCCTTCATTGCATTTTTTACTATCCACGATGCTATCTTTTCTCCGGTTCTGGCATCCTTCGATTTCATTCTCTTCTTAGCCATGTTTAAAAGTTCTACGTCAGCGTTGTGTCGAGCACTAGAATCTTTATTGTTGTAAGCAATATCGTGATACATGCAAGCTTCATCCAATTTGTTTACTCCTCTTTCGCCTCTAAGTAACCGTTTCTGAAGTTTTGTTCCAGGACCACAAAATTGATATCCAGGTAAATGTAACTCGAACGGTAAATTATCTATCAAAGTATTAATAATACCACTGCCTTCCTTCATCGATAAGCACAGAGTGATATGAGATAATAATTATCATCAGGTTTTATATACCTAGACTACTAATTCACTTTTGTCCACCCAGCTGTTCTCCTCATCACTTAAACCTAACCATTTTACCAATAGCTTATTTCCTTTCTTTTTTATTACCTTTTCAATGAGATAAATATCTGGAAGCTTGGTTTTCTGTAATTCAAATCCGTAAAAAGAACCCAGAATATTTAGATTGTGTTTGTCTTCTATTTGATAAGTTTGAGGATTGGTTTTATTTACTTTAATAATGCGAAATATTTCGGTAGACCAATTAGGGGTATAACCTTTATAAAAATCTCCTTTGAATTTACTTATACGAACATAATCACCGACTTGAAACGATGACCTTTGACGTACATTCCGCTTTTGGGATTTAACAATGTTACACCTGACTAATGTCTCATTATTATTGTTAACATCAACCGGCTTGAATTTCGTGATTCGATGTAAAGTATTGTTATAGTAATGCACAGCTGAATTTAAATTATTATGGAACCATTCATATCGTCCGCACAAACTAAACATCTTGTAAAGGTGTGATTTTAAAGTTCTTATTACTCGTTCTACAATAGAAGCTTTTTTAACAGAGTATGTGGAATAATGATTTACGCCATGTTTTTTCATTAACTGCTTAAAAGAAGTATTATAAAACTCTGTCCCCAGGTCTGTTTGCAAGTTTGTAGGCTTTCTTGTCGATTTAGATAATATATTTTGCATTGCACTCGTAACACAATTTTTTGATTTGGATTTCAAAGGTCTAACCCATACATATTTTGAAAAAGCGTCAATAACTACTAAAACATATTTATATCCTTTATTAAATGACGAATATTTCTGTAAATCAATAAGATCAGCTTGCCATAAGTCGTCTATTCCTTTTATAATCGTGTGTCTACGAGAGAAATTTCTTCGTGCTGCTTTGTGAATCTCGTTTACTATATCTTGTTTACTCATTCTTATCAGGTTTAGCTCCAACCATGACATCAATTTCTTGTTTTGTGTAATACAATGTACTTAAATGGTTAGTAGTCAGTTTTTCCAAATTGTTTAAGTACTTTTTGACATTATTTTGTATTGTTTTCATTTCATTTTTCAGTTCTTGAACACACTTATCAACATAATCTTTATTCACAGCTTCATCGCTTTTTTCAGGAGATTGTACACCCAGTAATCTTGATGATTTTAAATCAAAATCACCAGAATTTGTTCTTACTAATGTATCGGTAAGAATGTCAGTAAATTCAGTTAGTCGTAAACGCTTATGAACGTGATGCCCGAATTTATCAATATTCATTGCCGTCTTGTCGGCTTCTGCAATGTAATGGTACTGCTCAATTTTCCTAAGGGAAGCTTATTATATTTGATGTCTTTTATGATACCAGCTTCGTGCAACTCTTCGATAATTGCATAAATTTCATTATGTACTCCAGTGTTACCAGCAGCCCATGATCCAAGTAGCAGTTTCAATCGTTCTACTAACTCATTTGGATCGTTCCAGTAAACTAAATCAGTATCCGTCTTCACTTTTTTTAGAATATCAATACCTTCTCCCTGATGAAGACTTTCTACACTACTTGTATGATTTCTTGAGAACTTAAATAGTGGTTTAATCACTCGCATATATTTTAATCCCTTGTTACTATTGATTGGTTTTGTTGGGTCGAAATTACGTTTATGTGCATTGGTATCGATAAGTAATAATTTATAATGTTGTAAGTCTTCCTGCGTAATAACATCTAAATCTGGTGTCTTGTTATACAATAATTGTTTTAAGCCTGGAGTTTTTTTCAAGGTCCGGTTTCCAATTTTCAGAATCCTATCGTCGTCATAAACACGGGTATTGCCTAGCAAAAGTTTTTTATTAACATGTCTTACACCGTAAGGTACATCTTTTATTGCTTCAGACGATACGGACCATGATAATGAATCGTTGGCAACACTTGGAGAAGACTGCAGAGATTTGAATGAGTTTTCGTGAACATCTTGAACATCAGATGGTAACGAAACGAGGGTTTCGTTAGGTGTTTTGCGATCATCATCATCTGAGACTGCTTCACTATCAATAGGTTCTTCGTAATCTCCAATAGACGTATTTGATGACTCGCTTTCACTGTATTTAGCTCTTTTTACTGTTTCAGTTTGCCTTGATTCATCATTTATTTGACGTTTTTTGTCTGATTCACTGGTTAACAACTTCAGTGGGTTAACGATAGGTTTAAATATAGTTTCTAATGCCATATCATTTTCATTTCTGAAATCTTTTATCATTTCTACTTTTCTTTTCACAGCCGCTGCAGATTTAATAATTTGCTCCTTGAGGTTTCGTTCCATTGTAAAGGATTCCACTCAGTTTGGCTTCCCTGGTGTGATTAATTCGTAAGTAACTCAACAGCTACTTTTATAAAAACTTAGTCCATTATTATGAATGTATCAAACTTCATTCTATAACAACCGTTGTTACGTTCACAGTCCTTATTAATAATAACATAATTATACGGCTTACTCCAAACAGTAGAACACATTTCACGGAACTGAGACCACGTCATGTCAGACCCTACATGTTCTTCGTAAACGTGTTTTAGATTAATGTCGTCTTGCTTAAACAATATTATAAGGTTCGCATTATCTCTTACAAGTTGTTTGGGTATTTTAGTGTAAGTTTGATTGATATAAAAACAATCAATATTCTTATGTCGACCCATCGCAAAATAGTCACGTATATTGTTTTGATTTTCACAAGCAACATCGTCAAATATAATAATCGAGTTAGGCAAAGCCTCTTGTGGACTTAGAACTTCACTATTATGGTTATACTTGTTATAGGTAGTGCCGGCAACGTTTTCTAATACCTTTTCTAAAAAAACGTATTTAGGTTGATATAATGACTTTGAATACACATACAAGTTGCGAAAACGCGGTCCCTTCTGGTGTAGCAGCAGGCTGATAACTAAGTTGGTCTTCCCGCAGTTCGAGGGACCGCAAACAATACTACGTATAGTATTTGGCAACAAGTTTCCATGACGCTTAACCATGTTCGGTGATGTTGGGCAGATACATTCTAATTTCAGAGATTCTTTTTGTTTAAGAAATTTCATATCAGATTTGAACTTGACCGCTGTGGTTGATGTATTACAACTAAATGACGATAATTCTGTCGTTCGATTAAATTAAAAGCTCAAAAATATTTCCTTATGGAATTGGGTCGTTCTAGATCATCTGGAGCGAGCAGCGCTAGCTGCGACGAGCGACGGATGATCTAGAATGCCCAATTCCATACTACTCTCGTAGCGAATGTAGTGGTTTGCAGAAGTCAAAATATGGGTCGGTTTTTTTGTAATTCGCCTGTAAGAAGAATTCGCGTGATGCGAGCTACGTTCACTTTAACCTGACCGCAGAACGCATAAAGTATGGTAAATCCTTTAGACTATTCCTCTCCTGAATCCCCCTTCACATACTCCCGCGAATATCATATGGCGATTAAGGGACAAATATGCGAACATCAGGCCATAGTCGTCCATTCTAGTAAGTTAAAGAAGACCGTGCTCCTGCAATGGAGACTAAATGACCCGATGATGGAAAGGAACGAGCAAAGTATAGGGTAAGGGAAAAAGAGGCAAGACGTAGTATCTACGTGCTCCCCAAGATCCACTTCGTATGCCTCGGACAAATAGAACCTTCATCATCATCATCATTATTTCAGCCATAGGACGTTCACTGCTGAACATAGGCCTCCCCCAATGCTTTCCATGTTGATCGATTGGTAGCGGCCTGCGTCCAGCGCTTCTCTGCTACCTTTACGATGTCGTCGGTCCACCTTGTAGGTGGACGTCCCACGCTGCATAGAACCTTGGATGGGAATAATTGAATGAATGAATGAATGTATTTGAAGCTGTTGCAGGTAGCACGCTAGTGATGACGTTAGGCTCGCTAGGTCGCTGGTGGTGACGTCACGTACCTGCAGTGCGGACACTGTGCGCAGGCGCCGCACACGCAGTGCACGCGCGGGTTGTGCGACAACAGGTCACGTGCTGGCTCCCCCCGCCCGCTAGTGATGACGTCAGCCGGTGACGTCACGTACCTGCAGTGTGCGCAGGCCATCGATGATGTGAGGCTCACTAGTAAGGCCGCACGTACCTGAAGTGCCTCCATGTCTTGTACTTGTGCTATTTCGGTACGGACGGCTGGCGATGACGTACCTATAAGACTCGTTCATAAATGTCTTGTGTTTTGTACTATATTTCACCTTCTTCTTGTCGTGTCGACAACAAACCTACACAGCGTCAGCGCAAAATTCCACCACAAGAGTGGCGTTGTCAGTAGCCTTCATTAAATCTTCCTGCGTGCAGTTGTTTGGGCACGCAGGGCACGACATCATGACCTAATGTCTGGTGTCCCTTCTTTGCTCACCCCTTTTGAGAGATATCGAAGGGATGCACGAAGCCACAACAAGGGCTCTCGCGGAAGACCAGTTTCTTGACATGCCCTTACGAGCATGTCAAGATAAATGCTGAGCGGGAGCCTATTGACACAGTGGCCCACTATTTAACTATATTCGTTTTGTGTTATTATTGTATATAATTTGTGCTTACTGTGTTCATAAAGTCTATTTCTTTCTTTCTTATATCTCACCTGCAGTGCGGGCACTGTGCGCAGGCGCCGCAAACGCAGTGCACGCGCGGGTTGTGCGACAACAGGTCACGTGCTGGCTCCCCCCCACCCCCTCCTGTGCGACGCCTAGCGGGGCTAGCTTCGTCCCAGTGGCCGCTGGTGATCTAGGAAAGAAGATTAGATAGATAACGTTATTTTCCCACCAATATTAACAAAATATAATATTAACCTACTTAATGGCAAATAAAATGATTGAGTTTGAGTTTGAATCCAAGACGAATTCATAAAGTTATCAGTTTTTATAGACAAACATACCGTAAAGTTTTTTTTTTTTTTGAAGGGACGCGTGCTGGTAGCTTGAGGAGCTTTTCCAGCTTCACCCGGCAGAGTGGCAGTACAGAAGGTACTCTAGCCGTTTGGCGATCGTCGGTCGCAGACCGAGTGGCGAACCCAACTAGAGGGTTGCCCTCCGCGGTGTTGGACTAAAGTCCAGCCTACGGCGGGCTCACTCTAGTGGGCCCGATCGAGGGGACTACGGACGCGGCCTGAGGGCGCCACGGTAGGCTCGGACCTCGGCTCAGGCCGTGTCCGGGGGACGGATTGGGGATACCGTAAAGCATCCTGCGTAAAAGCTATAATATTAGCTAAGCTATAATATTATAGTCTTAAATTCTCTATGAATCCTAGACTGAAGACCTCATAAAGGTAGGAAGGCGCTGGATGTAGGCCGCTACCAACCGGTCATTACGGAAATCATTGAGGGAAGCCTATGTTCAGCAGTGGACAGCCTATGGCTGAATGATGATGAGGAAACTCATTATGCTATGTTAACAGAAAGACGCTCACTGATGGGAAAAGGCTTCCACAACGATCGGCCCTAAGCTACCTGCATCCAGGCGCTTTCTGCAACCTTCTCCAGATCTTCGATTCACCGAGAGGTTTGTCCAGTGGCGGATTTACCAGCAGGCTGAGTAGGCTAAAGCCTAGGGCGGCAAATTTTAAGAGGCGGCAGATTTGTCTACAACTACATTTACTTTTCCAATCCGCGATTACCACTCAAGACCTACCCTAGCGGTTATCAGTTCTAGGAGCTGACTCAAAAAGTTTTATGATCCTTTAAGTCAATATTTGGAATTCTGGAGTAATTTGTCGTGCAAAATTAATTAAATCCTCTTATTTTTTATGTCAATTGAAATCAGATTAAGTGCCTTGCCTGTATTTCCACCGGTTGTTTCTTCAGCTCATCACCGTCGCAGCTCGCCACGCTGCAGTCGTCCTTCGCGCGCTCCGCACCGTTATTAATAACGTTATTAGTAACGGTATCGGTACCGGTAACGTTATTCGTTATTTCGACGGGGCACGCGGGTGAGATGGTGCGCGGCGGGGAGGCGGACTCGCGGATCGCTTGGCTGCGCACGAGTTGCTTTGTTTTGAAACTCTGGAATGGGAAAAATTAAAAAGAAAATGAGATTTTGGACCTTAGGTGGAATTGTGTAAAGCAATCGTAATCATTTGACAGTTCATAACGTACGATAAAGTCAGTTAAACAAAGCGTTTGACAGAATAATCGTACGTTATGAACTGTCAAATGATAACGATTGCTTTACACAATTCCACCTCTTATTTGGTACCAATATAGTTTAAAATATGATAGCAAATATTTAGCTAAAACAGATAAAAGTGACGATTTTTTTTTAAATTATGTACCTAGTTGATCTAGAACGATATAAATAAGGCAAGAATCTCAATAAGAAGTCTCAATAAACAAGTGAAGGTAAAGGATAATTTTTGCACCATTTTCTATTGCATTGAGAACGTATTTTTCAACTGAAAGATGAAGAAAAAAATATAGAAGAAAAAAATATGAGAGGGAAATAGTGGAAAATCCAACTCACACTTAGTTGATATTAATTTGACTAAAAATAACTGAAGAATTTTAATGTAAGGTAGTTTTCCATTATGTGTATACTTCCATTTAACATCTGCTGCATCAGATTTTAGTGATACTAAACTATGCTGTAAAATGTGATGGGGATATGGTGTATCTTATAAATAATTTTATAGTTTTGTTTGTTTAGTACATGCTAGCGCTTCCAGTATCAAATGCCATTATCTATAAGATACTAGATAACACCCGTGGCTTCTCTTGCGTGTATTTTTACCTCTCATCTTATCTCACCACGTAGACACAATATCGTATCTTTAAAATAGTGCCTCCTCTGTACTGGTTAATAAATTATTCTGTGGTATTTCACATCACTTAATTTAATGAATTCACTAAAATAGAACTAAAAATACTTACTCTATTTCTATTGAGTTGGCTCCCTTCCTCAGAAGTCGGTTTTTCAGCTTCAGATCGCTCCATTTTTTCTGTTTATGCTCTGAAAAATAACGGTATTTTTAACGTTAGTTAAAATAATATTGCTATAAATATACCGGTATTTTTGTTTAGATAAAATAATACCAACCTTCTTTTCTTACGCCAAATATTTCTTCTAAGTATATCGTATAGATTCTTAACATCAATTTAAAAAAAATGAAAGGGAAAGATTCTTAACAAATTACAAGAATTGGACCAATCACGGTATACTACGACTACAAATAGAAGGCAATTATATTTTTTATAATTACTTGTATCTTAAAAAGAGGTTTTCGTCGAAAAACTTTTTAAAGCTGCAATTGTTTTTTTTTTCTAAAAAGAAAAAATTAAAACCCCGCGCGCGGGTGTTCAGAATAGTCCCCGTTTCAAATTTGAAATATAGAACACATGGTATTCTGTAAGCTCGATGTTTTTTTCTTTTTTTTTGTTGTTTATGGTTTTCGCGTTGGGCTGTATGGATTGAGACAGTGGACGGCGTGCGACGGAGTGCATGTTTCTGACGTTAATCCAAGATGGCGGCGGATGGGGAGGGGGCGTGATATGGTTTGATCCGGTGTTTCTTCACTATGTTGGACGCCATAAATCTGTAACAAGGAAAATAAGACGTTAATTTGAATGAATAAATTAAATTCACAAAAAGGTTCTAGGACCTTTTTGTGAATTCCAAGTATCCAGTAATGAAGGAAAAAATTAACAATGCACCAGATGTCGCTTTCTAATGTATGCTTTTTAACATGAGTTTTAGGGTCAGGCTCAGATATTGGGTAGAATTCTCAGTTAAGAAATAAAAAAATACTTTGCCACGCAATAAATGTCCTTAGTCAGGCTCAGGCATGAAGATTTTCTGAATTAATCTGTCAGTATTGTCAAAGATAGGATAGAAACGGTGGAAATTATTACTCCTATTGGTAGACGGTTTTTATTAATTTCTTCTTAATGCACCTCCCTAGAAACTGCACTGTTAACAGTTCAAATTGCGTTCAAACCTGCCTCTAATAAAGCACAAGACACGTTTAAAGTCAGATCAATTGATACAAACGCAAGCACCTAATCAATTTTAAATTATTTTTTTACTGTAAATTCAAAGTTTAAACCACTGCACGACCACGACTGTTAGCAGTTAGCACACTACCACTCTTGCCGAAGAACTGATAAATGGTTTTAGATATTTTAAATCCCATCTGCATTTCTAAAGCTTTATCGATGGGAACCCCATATAAAATCCCAAGTGAATTCTGCTGTGACTCATGCATGGCGCTTATGTTGTTGCCTTACGAGGTTTGGGGAAAAACTACACATTTAATAATACATAATATGAAATAAAGTAAGATTTACATAATCATTATGTATTAATCACTAAAATAAATAAATAAATCACTATGTATAATATGATGGATTTACAAAAAAAAGTATTTAAGTAAGTTTAAATATCCGTTGTCTAGTACCCATAGTACAAGCTTTGCTTAGTTTGGGACTAGAAGCGTAGTGTAAAATGTCCAAGGATATTTTATCAATAAAAGTATAGTAGGTATGTATATGAATTTTTTGGTGTATAATAGCCAACAAGTAACTGAGTAAGATGCTACAATTTACCTTGTTATGCCATGTATAGGAACAATGTATGTGACTATGTGTATACTAATATTATAAAGAGGAAAGATTTAATTGTTTGTTTTATTGATAAACTAAACAATATTAAATGATGTCAGTGTAGTAAATGATGTTAAATATTTTTTTTATTTTTATTAACTTGATTATTTTCCTTTATAATTTGAAGGAAGTTAACAAAAACTGTACAAGAAAAAAAAGATAATTCATTGAGCAATTAAAACAATATTTGACTTCTTTATCGATATAAATTATTATGATTGATTTGAATTACACACTGCACAGAAAATGCAATAATTTACAGTAAATTAATTCAAAAATAGCCCCAATTACAACTACACAAGAGACAGTGTTTACCTTCATGCGTTCAAAGCCTTATCAATATTAATTAATTGTTTAAGCCCGTTCATTAAATGTCTATGTTAATTTATAGCCAACGCATTATTATCAAATAATTAAAATGCTAATACAATTGGCTGGGCCAATTTGAATTAAAATAACATTTGTAGTATTTCACAGAATAAATATGCAGTGCGTATAGTTTAGTAAGTACTCAATACTCAATAGTTTATTGCTTCCATAAAGTTTAACATCATCATCATCATCATCATCAGATCATTTAATCTCCACTGCAGGAGCATGACCCTCTCTTATTTACCAGAGGCAAATGTATCATCTTTTTGTCCAAAATACCTCAGTGCCTAAAGACGAGTCTTCAATCAGTGTGTTTTACCAGCGATGATATACGGCTCGGAAATGTGGCCTCTCAATATAGTCCTTATAAATATTAAGCTCAAAATTGCACAGCGTGCTATGGAGAGGGCTATGCTTGGTGTTTCTTTACGAGATCGAATCATAAATAAGGAGATCCGTACACGAATTAAAGTCGCTGACATAGCCTAACGGATTAGTAAGCTGAAGTGGCAATGGGCAGGGCATATTGTACGCAGAACTGACGGCCGATGGGGCAGCAAGGTTCTGGAGTGGAGGCCTCGTACCGGGAAGGCACTGGATGCAGGCCGCCACCAACCGGCCATTGTGGAAATCATTGGGGGAGGCCTATGTTCAGCAGTGGACGAGCTATGGCTGAAATGATGATGATGATGATGATGAATTGGAGGATTTGGCCTACACTCCCAACGCTGGCTAGACGGGTTGGGAAGCCAGTTTACAGAATAAATAGGCAGTATAATTTTAAAATCATCATCATCAGGACATTTAGTCTCCACTGCAGAAGCACGACCCTCTCTAATTTACCAGAGGCAAATGGAGGATTTGGCCTACACTCCCCACGCTGGCCAGACGGGTTGGGGAGGCCTGTGTAAAAACAGATTTTGTTTACATAAGAATGTTTACATGTAATACATCAATTATTTCGATGTATACCAATACTAATTATTACGATTTTAATTAATATCCTTAATAATTGATATTACAAAAAAACAAACTTTTTCTTCATTGCCTAATTTCCAAACAAAATAAACAACACATATTTACTAGAGTTACCAAGTCTTAGAAGTGTGTTTCCATTGTAAAACACGTCAAGATTAGAATAATCCCTACCACCAGCCAAACCAGGGATCTCTTAATAAAAAGAAGAGTAAGAGAAAAAAAAAAGAAAGATAAAGAAAAGAAAAGGCGGCTGAATCACTAAGGCCCGATTCGACCAAACTTTTATCGGAGAATAACTCCAGGTATAACTGGCACATTGACAGTTTCAGTACGGGAAATAATATGTCAAAATGACAAGTTTTTATTTACTCTTGTTTGTATTCTGAGATTAATATTTACTCTTGTTTGGTCGAATCCAACCTTAAATAGAGAAACAAAACATACCTACCTACTTAGTAAAAAAATATTACTGTTTCGGATATCGTGTACA
This sequence comes from Ostrinia nubilalis, assembly GCF_963855985.1. Lineage (NCBI taxonomy): Eukaryota > Metazoa > Arthropoda > Insecta > Lepidoptera > Crambidae > Ostrinia > Ostrinia nubilalis. The sequence goes on along the minus strand of NC_087114.1, from coordinate 7,441,128 downwards.
GGAGTTTAATAGTCAACGGAAACGCGCGTAGGCGCCATGACCCAATGCCCTTGCAAGTTCAAAGTCTATGTACACAAACGCTTGCATTTCCAACTCTATCACTAACAACGTAAGGTTAGATTTACATTTGCGATGGCTTGTTAGGCCTATGTAATCGGACGCTTGTATTTTCAACTCTATTTTTAGAGTGGTAAGGTTTACTTTGGAATTGGGGGTCAGTGCTAGGGTTTTAGGTAAGGGCATAAAAATTAGGCTAGATTTTTATCGCATGGGTCTGAATGGAAAAGGTTAATCGTTAGGAATGAGTCACTTTACGTGATTGGGGATAATTCTCAATGTATTTTACTTGTTTGATGTTTCTTCAAAGCTTTGGTTTAGTCCTTTAAAAGACAGTGGGAATATATTTCCCACTATATTTTGAACCTTATTCGCTTGTCTTAAGGTCCAGGTACCGTAGTGTCTCAAGACAAAAGATTTTGACCAGTGTGTGTTGCCAGTGATGGTAGGTATATGGATCTGAAACGTGGTCGCTTAATATGGGCCTCATAAGAAGGCTCAAGTTCACCCAAAGAGCGACGGAGCGGGCTATGCTCGGAGTTTCCCTGCGTGATCGAATCAGAAATGAGGAGATCCGGAGGAGAACCAAAGTGACCGACATAGCTCGCAGAATTGCTAAAATCAAGTAGCAGTGGGTGGGGCACATAGCTCGTAGAGACGATGGCCGTTGGGGCAGAAAAGTTATCGAGTGGCGACCACGGGCTGGAAGACGTAGCGTGGTGCCTCCTACTAGGTGGACCGACGATCTGGTAAAGGTCGCGGGAAGAGCCTGGACCGTCAATTTGTGGAAAACCTTGGGGGAGGCCTTTGTCCAGCAGTGGACGTCATTTGGCTGAAACAAACGAACGAAGGTCCAAAAACGATGAAAAAGAGCTTTCTCGTTGTAGATAAAAAAATAAGTTGGAAAACAACTCAACAAGGACTAAGGTGACAACACACCTCGGTCAAATATCTGCATTCTGGAAAACCTAGGGTTTTTTAAATAATTTGCAAAATGGGAAATCCTGCGTGGATTTTCAATTGGTTTTTTAAAGTTTCTGCTACGACGTAAAATACACCAATTTTTATGGAATATGCGAGTATAATAATAAGAAAAGTAGAATCCATCCTTTTTGTTCGATCAACTATGCATAAAAAAACATCCCGTATTCTACGTTATTTATGTAGGTACTTCATCGTCGATATACGATTATTTCCTTATGGTGATAATACATATAATAATTTGTTACATAAGCACAGGCATACCACATAATGTTGTGTGAAGGAAATAAAACAGTTATGTGTTATTGAATTATAAGTATATCTATGTTTTGTATCTACAGTCAGCGTCGAATAGTTTGTGACACCCGAAGTGGCCAAAAATTGACAACACAACCTTATTCCAATTGTAACAAGGACGTGTTGCGAGCTTTGACGCTGACTGTACAGTGTACAGTCGACAGCATGTCAAGTTGAACACTGTGACATATTTATTATGTAATGGTAATAACATGACACATGAATATGAACAATGTGAGCATTTATTATGATCATGAAATCACGTTATTAATAAATAATGTTTTACATTCTACGATAATGCTAATAATATTGCTAATATCGTACGAGTACGAAAAGGATTTAGTAAGAAAAAGAAAGAAGTAAGAAGAAAGAAGCACATTGAAAACATAGTTAGCAACCTAAAATCTTTCAACAATTAAAATTCTAAATCACGTAGGAGAGATCTGATAATCAAAATGCCCAAATTAAAAAAAAAAAAAAAAGAAGAAAGAAGAAAGAAAAAATATTTATTTGACAACTAATAAAAAAAAGTACAAAAACAATGGAGAGAAAAGAGGACAAAAAAACTAAAACATTTAGACTTTTTGCCCGATATAGGAGATAAAATTAATAAAGTTATTATTTTACTATTGACACAGAATACATAAACTATTGATTAGTTAAGTAAGATTGAGGTAAAAAACGCACTACTAAAAAAAAACAACATACCATTCCACCAGGTCCTATGAGGAAAATTCCTCGCAAATCTCCAGTAGCTATAGCTAAGCCTCTAATAACTCCATCATCATACCAGTTCCTTATTTTACTCTAATCTAGGAAAAACAGCCAGTAAATACTTATAATTACGTCTGAAAATGTCAAGAAAACTAGTCAAGAGTCTTCTAGCGACTTGGCCCACTTTTGGCTTGGTCCACGGGCCAAGTCGCGGTTTAAATTTTTAAATATTTTTTCTTCCATGAACTGGGACCACCTTCAATGTTTTATTAATACAGAACCAGCACTGGCGCATTTATTGTCCTGAAGCAGTGGTAGGGTTAATACTGGGTCGTGTAAAAGTACTTTTTAAAAGCCTACTTGCATAAATAAATGAGTTTTATGAGTGGGCCATCTCGCTGGAAATCTCCTGGTCAATGGGGACGGCCAGTGGGCCAGTGGGTTATGTGGGACTCTCCCAGGCTGGTCAGTTTGCTCACTAAAGGCGGGGCCTACCCACTGAAACCCGACGGTGTCCACCGGAGACCAATGAAACGGAGCCGTGAGTTATTGCCTAACTTGGACATTCGTCCGCAGCTCCGTCTCAGGCTAGAGTCTCGCTCTCCAGCGAGCCTCTCCAACAGTCAGAACCCAGAACAGTAAATTATTCTTCAGTGATTCATTGTCCAAGCTAGGACAATAACTCGCGGCTAACGGAGCCAGCTTTGGGCACCGGTGGACACTGTCGGGTTTTAGTGGGTAGGTGGGTAGAGTCCCACATAACCCACTGGCCGTCTCCAACGACCAGTGGGTATGCGCAAAGCATTTTCAGACGTTAAAAAAAGGCCTAATCTTTCATTTGCCTCGGGAACACCGAAAAATCGATAAAAATTATAAAGCAAATGTATAAAACTTAAGTTCAAAACGAAAATCTGAAATGAGCTGTTCGTTACACCCGGGCTGTGAGCAATCTGAACCTGTCTAACAATCATCATGATTGCATACATCTGGATGATTACTATAATAATTAGCTGACTGAACTGACCACAGTTACCATAGTCTGTAATACAATAATTTTGTACTGATGATGGTACAAAGCAAACTCAACACTATGGCACTACGTAAGTGTAGTATCAAAGTCAAAATGTGTTTATTGAATTTCCTGAATATTTACAAGATGAGGTTATCAAAATATCCAGTTATCCTTTTTAGATGCAGTTTTGCAGCAAAAATGTGTAGTTTGACTAAATTCCTGTCGACTGTGCCTTATTAAATGATAGCGCAATCTACTTTAAAATTAAGGTACGGTATGCTCATTACTAGCACGAAAGCATGCCACTATTGAGTTTAGTAGCATCTGCGCCGAAACATTGCTAATAAATAAGCATGCTATTTTGAGTTGTTCGAGCACGCTTGTTTAAAGCAATGCTAATTGTAACTGTACCTTTAGATTAGATGCACTGCTGTTGTTACAACAACGTTAAGTAAACAGTCTTTTGGGTAACGTGATTCGGACTTCTATAGTTCGAATTATGTTTCAAATGTGCTCTGATTTCCAAGCATCAGCACATTAGGGCGTGGTGCATCCCAGTGACCTAGATAGCTGGCCCGGCCTTTGCCCTAGGTAGGGAATAGGGATGAGGGAATGTGACGTCATCATGATCTGTTCGTTCGTTTCAGCCGAATGTTCATGATCTTGTACCACAGTTAAATATCGGCCAAAAGATACTAAGGTTGGAGCTATTTCGCAACAAAATGTTTAGTTTCTGACCTATTTTAATCATTACGAACAAGTTTTATTGCAAACGCTTGGAACTCTAAAAATGAAATGGAAAAAATTATTCATAGGAGAAGGGGAAAGGGAGTCAACACGGACGTAACAGGTACAGACAGAGTATTCAGGACTAATCCTACTTCTCGTTCCAACCACTGCAAGTCCTGTTAGAAAGGATCTACATCTACAGCTTGGCTACTAACAAAACCAAATCAAGAACGTCGGAAAGATCCGAGGATAGCTATTTTAGTACCCACAAGACTGTAGAACGAGTTCGAAATACAACATCGACTTTCTTCTGTTGTAAAGAGGAGAGATGGCTGAAAATGTATTAAACCTTTCTAAGAATGCAATGATTTATAGATCACTTACAAATGATAGCATCTGAGGGCGTGGTTATCAGTGCATCCTAGTGACCTAGATAGCTGAGGTCCCCAACCTCTGCCCTAGCAAGGGCTGGGAAACTATGACGTCATAGCAATCTACCTCCTATCCTAAAATCCTTGAAGTAAATTGTTTCAATAACAAAATAGTTACTTTTTCGACGTGTAGTTTTGTGATTTGGTTAGGTTAGTACTTCCAATTTGTTTGAGGAATCGCCCAATACCAAATCAGTGCAGTATACTAATAAACAGCCAGACTGAACTACCGGCCGATTGTAGTGTATGGGAATCGGAAACTGTAATTAAAACCACATAATAATAATCGCTAAAACACCAAATAAGTATACCTATTGATAAAAAAACCTAGGTTCCGTAGTTTCAATAGATCCTCATTTAACCGCTTGAGTCCCAGACGGAATTAATTAATGTCATAACAATTGATTTTATCTATTGTGTCTAGATTCGCGGAGCTTGAAGGATTAATCGCTGAATGCAGTCATCATCATCATCAGCCCTTTACAGTCCACTGCTGGACTATGAGCCTCCTCCACTATAGTGGAGGGTTTTGCCATAATCTCCACGCTAGGCAGGCGGGTTGGAGATCGCAGTTTAAAAGATTGATGTTTTTCAGAGAGCGCTGCTGCCCATTCTCTGTTTGATGTGTAGTCCCTAAGTCGCCTCTTACGACACCCGCGGGAAGAGTAGGGGTTGGTGACAAATGTATTCTACTCTGCCGTCACCACACGGCTTATTGCATGCAGTGCAGTTTGAATGCAGTGCTTCTATAATATTTTATTTAAAATTATAGTTTGGAACAACTTTCGTCGTTGCAAATGTGCACGCTTCGTTCGTTCTTTTCAGCCAAATGACGTCCACTGCTGGACAAAGGCATCCCCCAAGGATTTCCGTAACGACCTGCGCTGCCCGCATCCAGGTTTTTCCATATTTTACAAATCATATATTTTTGCCTCTTTATAAAGATTACCCAAAAGGGTTTAAATAGTCCAATCAATGATAATATGTCCGACAATGCAATTGTTGAAGTAGGTTAGGCATAAATACACTGTATCGACCCATAGACAAGTTTGTACTGAGGCTGTGCATCCCGGTGACCCGGTTACCCGGGTCGATGACCCCGCTCCCGGGGTGAACTTACGGATCCCTGGACTTGGAGCTTTGTTTGGGTTTAAGGCCTTGTGGAAGGCTGTATTAATAAAATAGCTGAACGCCACTTCCACAGCATGGAAATGGGTCTGTCACATTCATCCCCATTTGTACAAAAAAACTGTAATAGTTCGCTGAAACTTTTGCCAATTAGTTTTAAAATCTGTAACATTCCATTTTAGGGGCTTTGAAAACAATAATAGAAAGTCCAGTAGGTAAGAGAAAAATAGCTGACAGTGGCTAAATAAAAAAGGAGGACATCGTGTTTTGTGGTGTTCCTTGGAGAAGGTCCAGCATTGGACTGCGACGTTTGAAATGACGATCTTTATTCCGGATAATCGCATATTTTTCCCTTAGTCCCCTTTTACGACATCCACGGAAAAAGTGGATATGATGGTCAGAACCACAAGGGAAATGCCAACTAAGAATAATTTGACTTTACGTGCACTTAATAACGCAGAGTTATCGATGCACACAGCGGATGGGATGGGAACTTGGGCCTTAACTGAACAACAACAAAATAAATTTAATATATGTCAGAACGGGATAGAGAGAAGCGTTCTAGGAGTGAGAAGAAAGGATAAAATGCAATTAAAAAAGATCAAAGGGAAGACAAAGTTTGGAAAAGTACAATCATTATGCAGGAACTTAAAATGGCGCTGGACAGGACATATGTTAAGAGAAATGAAGAGAATAATATATATGTTGTTGGTATGCCATATAAATAAATAAATAAATAAATAAAAAGAAAGAGAAATGGACCAGAATAATTACGGAATGGTACCCTAGAGAAAGCAGAAGAAGTAGAGGAAGACAACCAAAGCGATGGGAAGACGATTTGAAGCAAGTAGCTGGGCCAGAATGGTTACGTACAGCAAAGGACAGAAACAAATGGAAATCCTTAGAGGAGGCCTTTGTCGAAAGAAAAGCTGTTAAGAGGAGAGATAAGCCGAATGCCGAAAATACTATTTTAGTTTAAATGAATTTTTTCTTACCTCTAGTTATAATTTGTAATATTATGTATAGTGAAATAAGTTAAAAAAATTAACAGCAAAAAGGCTTATTTTATTTTTATACCTAACGCAGAGTATCGACGTAAGGTGCGCACATCTTCGCGCTATTGTATTAGTGGCGGTCTCTGATTTACCAGACTTGTGGGGTCTGCCTGCTATTCGCATATTTGTCCCTTAGTCGCTTCTATCTCATCCACGGGGAGATGGTGACCTTATTGTCTCCTGTGGGAAATTCTCTATCCAAACCATCTCCACTCTTCAGATGGTCAGAACTCAGAACCCGACAAAAGGGAACTCACTGAGAGTAATTGATTTTACGTGCAACAACGCAGAGTATCGACGCACGGAGCGCGCATCCCCCGCGCCTGTACCTGTGACCCAGTGAACTCATTCCGGACGACCTGTTACCCGTTTTGTGTTTTTGGCTCGAAATGGATGCATCCAGTCCATGGTAAGGCTTTGGAAATTAGAATAGTAGGTAGGCTATCGAACTCGATCCGTGAATCTCTATCCCGTAAAACTGAAAATAGTTAATAATAACCATCGAGACAATAAGACGATATTAGAAATCCTCAGGGGCCAGCTTCACCGTATGCTGATAGATAATCTGCAATCAGTATCCGACTGTCTATATCTGAGATCAATGTCTCTCTGACACCAAGTCTCCGGTAAATAGATTTTAACCTGTCTATGTAAGTTAGTATGCTTCTGTTAGGAGTAAGTTCACCATAATACCTACCTCAACGGTCGACATGGATCGAACTACCGGTTTTCGAATCGGTTAGCTGAGGTTGTAAGGATATTGACTGGGTGTTTTCTATATAATAAGTATGTATTTACAAAAAAAAAGTATTTAAGTATGTTTATATCCGTTGTCTAGTACCCATAGTACAAGCTTTGCTTAGTTTGGGACTAGAAGCGCAGTGTAAAATGTCTAAGGAAAATTATTTATTTATTGTCGCGTAACCATTCTCTTTAATCACAACGAGGAAGCTCTTAGCCTGGATCTCATTGGATGGAGGATCTGGAAAATTTTGCCCGGAATCTCAACACAGATAAGGTCTATATTTTCAACTGCCGAAACACAATAATGCTGCTAACATTTATTAGATTAAACTGCCAAAAACCTGTAAAACTGCTCCTAAACCTTCCCTCCACGTGTACCACCATAGCTGACTAATCTCACTCACCCTGTACATCAATCACCGTTATCAAACACCATGCAGCATTACTCACCCCATCATCAAGCCATAAGTCTTGGCAGAAGGCTGAGCTAATAGCACCTTTAATACCTACGCTGGAAGGTCTAGGCTGGCTGGTGGTATCCAGGAAGTGGCCAAGCTAATGCCGGCTTTATTGCCTAGGCTACAAGGCCTAGGCTGATGGTATCAGCCAAGGTCGGTGGTGAAGGTCACTGCGGTAGTGGTATAAATCTTGTGCGGACAGACGGGATGCTTTTGTTGGGGTGACTCATCGTTTTTTGGTGGGCAAGAAATGCAGAAATCCTTGGTATGGAGGTAGCATTTTTTTCAGTTTACTTGAAACTTTATTCGCCTGATTTACGTTTCGTGCCACGATAATCTTGTTTTGATTACGTTATGGCGGTGCATCTTCTACAATCTTTTTGCATGATAACCGAACGATGAAAGGGGACTAGCCGACTCGAAATCCGAGGAACGCGGGTTCGAATTCCGAAGCCGCTCGACTATTGTGGTGAGCCCACTTGTAACACAAGCATATTTTGATTAGTACAGGGGGGTAACGGGATTATTAATTTGTGCAATAAAATCTACTAAAGCTTCTTCAAATATTAGAATTGGGGTAGTTTTTTTTTCATATTCCCTAACAAAAGTTTTCAGGAGCTTTAGCTGTTTTTATACTCAGGATGCGTCACCAGTTTTCTAATTATGTATTTATTTATTTGCATCTTGGAACAGTTGCAATCAATGCATTCATCATGGGTAACATCGGCCACAGTGTTAACTATCCATTTCGGTTTTGCTCTCGCTCTCATCAAATGATGATTCTTTGCGATAGAACGAGACAACAATACCGGCAATGGGTAGTTAACACGGTTGCCGATAGTACATAGAAAAAAACCGAATTGTCAACCTCCTCCTTTTGTAAAAGTCGGTTAAAGAGGCAAGCAATAAGTAGTATGAAGAAATATTATATCCCACCTGAGCCATGCAACATAAATGTTTCTCTAACACATGCTACTTGAAAACCATATCCTGTCTTCAAAAATAGAGTTATTTCGTTCAGTACTTTATATACTGATCAATCGCAGATACAGTCCTTATTTTAAAACCAGAGGCATTTGCCGGCTCAAAAATAGCTAGTGACGTAAAAGTCGCTCGTCTGCACCGCACGCTTGTCTGTTCACCGGCGCATTTGTAGGGGCGTCTGCGATTCGTCTACGGTGGTAACGTGATGTAGGCCGAAGAGAACAGCGAATCAACTTTTTTTTTGCCTTTTTTGTTATCTTGGTGTTTTTCTTTGGTACCTATAAATTAATGTTTTTTTTTTAATTTGAATAAAATAAAAATGAAATTTCATTGGAAGAAATAAAAATCATCCATTAAAAACTAAAAAGTTTAAAAAGAAAACAACCAGAGTAGGCGATGCACAAAGGCAAAATAATAAAAAAACTATTCATCATTACTATCATAGTTGACAGAAAATTGGACATAAAAAGCTTTTTGCTCTAATTGAAATCTGTGCCTCTATCTTCGCGCTTTTTATGCCTGTTTTCACTATCAATCCCTAATTTTTAAGTGACGCATTTGAAAACAAAATTCCTGTTATGTTTTACCACCACATTTAAAAATTAAGGATTGATGGTGAAAACGGACATTAGCCAACCAAAATTTGGACTGCATTGTCTGAGAATAAAAAATAATTTTTATTTATTTAGCATTTCTGTACGAAGTGAGCTGTCTGTTCTCTCTGAACTATGCCGAGGTGGTCGATCTAGCTCGCGTAATCACGTTAGTAATCACGTTCCTTCGCAAATTATTTACTTAAACCTGAAAAATGGCCGAATCACTGAAAGCAAGATTTTCATGTAACTTCTTAAAATCTTCTTATAGACTTCAAAAATATGGTTTTTAAATGACTTTGTTAGATTGTTTTCAGTTTGGTTGGTGACATTGCAGTTTGAATGAATCCCTAATTTTTAAGTGACCCCTATGGTAACACATAACAGGAATTTTGTTTTCATAGGGGTCACTTAAAAAATAAATATTGATGGTGAAAACGGGCATTAATGTCCTATTATTTAAGTTTCCTATTACAATGTACCAACAATGAAAAATCACGAAAAATGTTGCGTGTAACAGGAAAAATATTCACGCGTATGAAGTCACGGGCACATGATAAAACAAATACATAATAGGAACCTACTAAGCGAACTGCGAAGCTATGGGACCGCAGTATAGTCGTAATAGGGGACCGTTACGTCGAATTAGACCAAATGACCACCTCTTTATGGCTGGACAATCTCGATCTGAACTAGGAAGTGGGAAAAGTGGATGCGGCAAATTACATTTCAAACATAAACTTACAAGGAGCTCAGACTCATATTCGGCTTATTCCACTATTCCCCGTTGGATTAACACCAATTGGAGCTTATTTTTAACGTAATGGGGATTAATGAAATAGTTCACTAATATAGTACTAGGGAATAGTGGAATAAGCCTCATATCATATTCTACGTTTTTCCCATATTATTTGTCACGTCTTCGATTTACGTTCACCAATAAGAATAAGAATAGCTTTATATTAACTGTTTTTACTTGGAATAATTTTCGATTGGTTATTGAAACACCAGCTCTCCTCTCCGCTTTGGTGGAAAATGGGCTTCAACCCATATAATTATATGCCCAGAACTATTTATGTCTCAGATTTTAATGTACTTTGGCATATTTACAGTTTTTTATAGGCATAAGAAAACATGTAACATTGGGTCGTTTTCGTGCCTCTGCCTGGGCATTTATGGAGCACATTTTTTGCATCAGCTTTCCAGTCCAATGCCCAAACGCCGCGTCCAATTTTCGCACATCTGTTAACCCCTGACCGCCCTTGGAACTAAAAATACCCTTACATCATCCGTATACCTAAAGTACTTCTTATGTAGCTATATTAGGGTTCATTTTGCAACGACAATGTATAGTCTGATAGAATACCGTTGAAGGGTTGGAGCGGACAAGAGCGAGTCAGCCCTTGGTTGACGGTTGGACCGGGACCAGTTTTAAAGGTAAACCAGGCTCGTAAGGATAACCAGATGGGGTGGCTATGGGAAAGGATGTTGGTAATCCCATAATTAATTATGAATGCGATAGTAACTGTCTCAGTTGCCTTGCACGACTAAACTACTGACGATTTTGATGTTTGGATGAATTTGAGATCCAGCTAAAAACATGAGCTTTTATCTCATAAACAATAGAAATGTTATGGCGCTTCTTCTCAGCACTTGCCAAATGGTTGTCTCTAAGCACAGGTAGGCAAAAGAATATTCAAAAGCTCCTTATGAGCTTCCTTTTAGATTTTGTCTTAAAGCTTTGGCGATTTGTAATCGATTAGTTCACTTTGATTATAAATCGTGTAATCTGCGTTGCCCGCATCCAGGTTCTTCCCGCGACCTTTACCAGATCGTCAGTCCACCTAGTAGGCTTGCCCACGCTACGTCTTCCAGCCCGTGGTCGCCACTCGACCGTTCATTATGGAAAACCTTGGGGGAGGCCTTTGTCCAGCAGTGGACGTCTTTTGGGTGAAACGACGTGTAATCTGAGCTTTTCAGTTTGATCTTGCATTTAGTCTTAGTGGTTTTATTGTCCATTTGCCTGCGGATCCCCAAAAACCCCTATTAAATCTAGCCTACCAACCCTTTGTAGGTCATTATAAAGGTCAGACTGGCCTGGCTGACGGTGGAGGCTCGTATTTATAGATTGAGACGATGCATTGTGTGAATTTTATATGTTACCAGTGTCTGGGATAGAGTTAGGTTGCAAACTTTGAAGCCACGATAGCCGAACGGTGAAGGGATCGAATTGAGATCAGAAGAACACGGGTTCGAACCTCACCGACGCTGATAAGTATAATTAGCTTACTTCTAGGAACGAAACTAGTATTTTTTAAAGAATATACCCGTTATAGATCGTTTCATCCACTCGGACGCGCCCCACCATTCTTCCGCTAATGTTTGAGTGTTATCGGTGCACGCTAAATTATCCATGAGTGCACACGCACACTACAATAATAACGCTCGGATTGCTCGGATCGAACTCCCCGCACCCCGCGCTTCCATCGACCAAAAATTGGTGGGGCGCGGCTTCGTGGATGAAACGATCTAATATGGAATACTATGGATGAACCGCGGGCAGGATCAAATATTAAATTAAAGTTATGGAGTATACAAAATGATACCTGAATAAATCAGATCGGCGATATTTGAGGCACAGGTGTCATTTTGCTATCTACAATTTGTTTTTACTAATGGACAAAACTGATTAGCCAGTGATAAGCTTTACTACAGAACTTAGTCCAATATTGGATACAACTATTATCAATAAACAAACGAGATTGATCCTTATCAACCTCACAATTAAGCTAAAATCCCAATTCACGAAAGCGGTGTTAATGTCAAAATGTTAAACGGTATTCAATATCAAACAAAAATGAGCCGTATCTTCAAAATAACAAAGCTGAAACTTCAGCTGAAACTGAATCATCCAGCACCCCGTGACCTAGTGACCGGTCCGGGAACAGAGGGCTACTCCAAAACGCTGTTTACGTTGTTTCGAGTCTATCTGCCACTGTCGCTCTTGCTGGCATCTCGCATTGCGTGAGAGGGATGGCAACATTCGGAACTTCGGATAACGTTTTTCGGAATAACCCCTTACCCCACTGTTGTAAACTTGCAATGTAAATGCTGATGTTCAGAGAATAAGCTTTCGTTGGTCTAGTTAGGATGGACCACAAGAGTAGTATGTATTCATGTTGTGAGATCCTTGTTTTAGGTTTGATGCCCTAATGGGACACACTAGTCGTTCACTGAATGTCTGCCTGAAGTGTTGTAGATAGATGGATATTCTGAGGTTTAAAGGGTAACAGAAAATTTAAATTAGGGTCCGGGGTTTAAAGGGGCTAAGAGACTGTTGAAAAACCACAATCTAGCTTGAGTTTGAGTCTACCTTGACTTGACTGACTGACGTAAAACACGATTCCGTGCTTACTGCTTCGAAGGGAAAACTTATAGCCGATTGAGCCATTTCAAACGTATATGAAAGCTCATTTCGACGAAGGTTGTTTTTTAATTTTTTTATTGACGTTCAAATGAAATTCATATTGGTGATATATCATCATCAGGATAGTCTCCACTGCAGGAACATCATGATGACCCTCTCTAACTGACGCAAATGGAGGATTTACCCTACACGCTGGTCGGACGGGTTGCGGAGACATTACCCCAATAATCTTTGAAGATACGTAGGACGAAAACTTTCAGCTTTGGTCCAATCTTCCGCAGCCGAAATGTGCTCGATTTAATACTAGAAGATTTATAAATCAATACAAAATAAATGTATCCACAATGTGTACAATCATAAATCACTGCAACAGATGCAACTGTATTAGTTGTCCCGTGACGTCATGCGACCTTGCGCGGGCGCTGCGTTTCCTAATCCACGCAATCCACTTTGCTGACGTCACTGGCCACGTGTCAGGTCATTCATGATATTACACAACATGTAAAACAAAGTGACACTCGCGCGATGCGTTGCGTTCTTTTCAAAATTTAGATTTTTGGCAATACCTACTGTTTTTCATTTAGGAAAGCCATAATGGGGCTATGGGAATATACACTTACACCCTTTTCTTAATGTCAAAGAGGTAAGATAGCCAGTTCTTCCGTGGTTGAGGATTCCGGGTGAAGCTCGCTTCCACCTTCGGCCTGATCATCACTTACCATCAAGTGAGATTCAGGCCAAGAGCTTCCTCGTTGTAGATAAAAAAAAAAACCGGCCAAGTGCGAGTCGGACTCGCGCACCGAGGGTTCCGTACAAACCTGCAAGGTTTACAAAGTTCGTTCATTACAACAATCGAGTCATAACTATGGTATTTTTATTGCAAAATGAAATTCATAACATTACAATGGGGAAAGATGGAGGAGCATAAATTTAAGACAAAGATCTCTTTATCGTTTAAGTAATCCTTTATTTTATAGTATTTGATATGAATTTCAAGTTGATAGCTCTACGCGTTCATGAGGAAAAAAGTAATAAGTTTATATTTATTAAAAAATATATATTTTGTAATGTAACTAAAAATTTAAGGTTCTCGGAATTTTTCCTTTATGTGTGCTATAAAACGTTGCTTCATGCCAAATTTCAAGATTCTAGGTCGACTGGAAGTACCCTTTAGGTTTTGATTCCCTTGCGAGTACTTGCGAGTTTCAAAATATGCAGCTTAAATTGCTGTTTCTTTTGATTGCGTTGACATAGAAGTTTGATTTTGTTACAGCTTAAAGGTATTATAGACCTGAGTATTTGGTAAGAATTTCAATTTAATACCTCTACGCGTTTATGAGGAAATGGGTAGTAAGTTTAAAATTATTAAAAAAATATATATTATGTGATGTAACTAAAAATTTATGGTTTTCGTAATTTTTCCTTTATCTATGCTATAAGACGTTGCTTCGTACCAAATTTCAAGATTCTGAGTTCACGGGAAGCACCCTGTAGGTTTTGATTCCCTTGCAAGTGTCGAAAATTTGCGGCATAAACGGCTGTATCTTTTGATTGCGTTGGCTTAGAAGTTTGATTTTTTCACAGCTTCAAGGGACAGTAGACCTGAGTAATTGATATAAATTTCAGCTTCATACCTCCACGCGTTCCTGAGAAAAAGGGTCTTGACAGACGGACGGACAGACGGACAACAAAGTGATCCTATAAGGGTTCCGTTTTTTCCTTTTGAGGTACGGAACCCTAAAAACAATGAAAAATTTGGACTGGGCTTAGCTGTTTTTTGGTTAATTATACCCTCAATAAATCTAATCGCAATTTGTTTTTGTGACGAATGTAAAGTGATTTTTTTCCCAGGATGCGAAGTATCTTTTGCTTTGATCATTGAGCTACTGAGACATTGAAATGAAATTAAATAGTTTATTCAGTACATTAGGCCCTTTCCAGGGCACATAAACACGTCCCAATATAGCTTGCCCTACCACCACTTCGGGACAACATATGGGCTGGTGCTGAAAAGAAGTGGCGAAAGAAACTCAGTCACCATTGGCCATTGGTTAGGTATACTTTCGCTTCATATCGTCTATTAATCTATTTTATGAAAGACCTATTACATTTTTTTCTGAATACCATAGCATATCACATACTCATGTGGATTCTAAACTCTTTTTAGTGAATCTTAAACGTTCATAAGTTATTTGATTGATGTTACATAGTTTTATTCTACAAAATATTTAGCACCAATTCCATACGTTACTTTGACCGAACATTTTATTACTTGTTTCAGAAACAGCAAGTTATTTATAAAACTAGCTTTCCGCCCGCGGCTTCGCCCGCGTGGAATTTTGTCTGTCACAGAAAAACTTTATCGCGCGCGTCCCTGTTTCAAAAACCGGGATAAAAACTATCCTATGTTCTTTCCCGGGACTCAAACTATCTCTATGCCAAATTTCATCAAAATCGGTTGCGAGGTTTAAGCGGGAAAGCGTAACAGACAGACAGACAGACAGAGTTACTTTCGCATTTATAATATTAGTTGGGATTTAACGTGTGAACAAAAAAACGCCTTGTAAATGCTAAACGGAGCCGGAGGTCTACTACAAAACGCTGTTTATGTAGGTAGTTTCGGATCTATCTATCACCTTCGCTCGTGCTAGGATCTCGCTTTGCGTAAGAAGGATGGCAATATTCGAAGCTTCGGATAACGTTTTTTCGAGTAGCCCCGCAGGCCCGAAAGTGAAAAGTTCATACATTTGGCAAGCGGCGCGCGCGCAGCCGACGTATTATTAGCGAGCACGCTGCGCCGTGACGTCATCAGATGTTTCAACTAACAGGAACTGAGAAAAACTGCTGGAACGCGCGGGGGAAACGCTGAATGGGAATTACAAGCGGGGAAAAATCCACTAGCGTGCGAAGGTGGGTGAAATAAGGTTAACTGGACTTCGCTACCTGCTGCTGTCCTTCCCGAACACTATAATCCGGGCCTTTGCAAGGCTAGAGTGAATAGGCACTTACAGGGCAGATATGTACCATCCTAGACTGCATCTCACTTAACTCCAGGTGTGATACCTGCTTTGTTATGCATAAAAAAAAAACTTAAATCCTTAGATGTTCCAGTAAAGGTAAAAAGTTATAGGACTTGAGGCCTCCTTTTTTCTTTCTTTCCACGCCATTGCATTTTCATCTGATTTACATAAGCATGAAAACTTCAGGTTTGTTCGGAAAGTGGGTCAAACACCACTTGTAAAGATATTATTGCCCGCAGGCTGACACAGAAAGATATTAAGCTGAATAAAAGCTCGTAAAAGTCGCAAGAAGGAGAGGGAAAACACGCTGACGTGAGAAAAGCGCGAGCGAAAAACCCTCAAGAGTTCGTTCGTTTCAGTCAAATGACGTTCACTGCTGGACAAAAGCCACTTCCAAGGATTTCCACAACGACCGGTCCACATCCAGGTACTAAGCTACTAAAGCCTGGTCCGTGAGCACGTAGAATTTTGTCCAATGACCCCAAGCTACCCATCCTTATCTGTGGGTGCGCGTCGTACAGTCGCGACAGCAATATAATTACGCGCGAGCGATAAAGATGAGTAGCTTGGGGTCATTGGACAAAATTCTACGTGCTCACGGACCAGGCTTTACTAGGTCCCGCGACCTAAGTAAATAAGCGAGTAAGAGAATGAAAAATCCCTACATTTCAGGCACTTATGTTTTAAAAGGCAAATCTTCTTGTGATGTTTTTATCCGTTGTCTTGTACCTATAGTAGGTACAAACTTTGCTTAGTTTGGGACTGGAGGCGCAGTGTAAAATGTCCAAGGACATTTATTATTATTATTTATTATAAAAAAACTTAAATCCTTAGATGGGCGGGCGGGGCACATAGCTCGAAGCGCTGATGGCCGCTGGGGCAG